>NC_065965.1:3670000-3970000 GCF_021464435.1 Cataglyphis hispanica | reverse complement strand
TCCAGATCCTCGTCATCAGAACGCAATATCGTCGCTGACGAGCTTTAGCCCGTCACACGCGAAAACACAGAGGGAACGTAACGACGAAAGAAATAATTTCCAACGATCTCACGCACGCGTCGATCCAGATCACGCTGATTCCTCGTACGATTCCGAAGAAGGGAAAGAAGGGGGACGAATCGAAGAGAACAGGGGAGGAATCATCGGACATATCGGTGAACGATCGACGCCGCTCGTTCGCGCGCGCGTTTCTCCAAAAGCGTTAGAATTTAATTAAATCGGTCTCCGGCTACCCCTGTCGTGTCGCAGAGTCCACTTCCTTTCTACTCCCTCTCCCTCGAATCGCCGGACGATCCCGGACAGCCTCGGATTCACAATTTGATCTTCGTAGAGTTTAACTTGCAGCGGGCCCGCCTTCTATCCCCTTTCCCTTCATCCCTCGGTCTGACGAAACGGCGCTTTAATTATACCGCGGGATTAATTAACTCTCCGTCGAACTCGGCGGAACACACCCGCGAGACTCGCCCGATCGCAAATAATTAAAGACTGTTTTTCGTTCGTTCCGTCGCTCTTTCGTCGAACCGCGCTCCCCTCGAGCTTGCACACAACAACAGACGCTTTCGCGAGTACACGCAATCATCTTATATTGACATCGACATTCGATACATGAGAGCAAGATACTTTCAATTGCAATCATATAAAATTAATATAAAAAAATTTATATAGCCTGCAGTGATATTACAAACTACGTAAATCATCATAATTTACCAACTGATTTGCATAAAAAAAATAATATAAAAGAATATGAAGAATCTTTTTACATAATTGCATATGTATTTATTTTCTATTTCTCTCTTTGTCTTTCTTTTTCCGTTTGCTTTATTTGTAATATATTTTTAATAATAGTTTTAATACTTTTATCACACATACACACATCATATCTAAAACTTTCATTAATTAAAATTTTAAATAATTTAAAAATATATTTTTTATTTTGTTGTACTTTTAAATATAACATCTTTTTCTTCTTCACGAATCACACATTGATTAATTAATTTGTCTTATCGTTGATGCATTCTATTTAATTGCAAACTTAAAGAAATTTTTCTTCCACATCATTGAAATGTGATTCGACTCGCAAGGAGTTCAAGCTTTCGCAGAATCACGCAAGCATCTAACGTATGTGCGTATATAAATTGAACAGCGCACGAACTCAATGTACACACATACGAAAGTTACACGAATATAGCTAAGAGTGGATCTAGCCGAATCCATTAAATATTTGAGCGAACGAAAGAGGCTAGGGAAGCAAGCTCGTGGAGGAAGTCTCCCCTCGGTTCTTAAGATCCATATAGTAGCCCAACTCTCTCTGTATTAATATTTACATTTATATTTCTTCCTCGTCGTCCCTCTTATTTCAACTTAATGCCGCCGGGGATTTCAGTGTTCCAGACTGAATTATTATGGTTTTCACAATTCAACACATTTCAAGCAACTATATTTCGGATATGCGTTTGATATAAGCGATACGTACCTATGTTGATGATTCCTCTCCAGTATTTTACAAATTAGGATAATGTTAGTTTGCAATTATCATCGTTAATCTGTTACTTTTACCATAAGAAATATTTTTAAACCTTTCATTATTTTTGCAATGTCTTTGATTAAATTTTATCCCTTGATTTTCAAAGATCTTCTGCTGATTTTAAACACACTTTCTACTTTCTTATCAGTCATTTTACTCGTTACATAATGTTTTATATATTGAATTTTAAAAAACTTATTTTGTTAACAAATCAGCAACAGAAATAAAAAATTATGACCAATTTTCATACTAAATATTTAATTACGGTATTCAATTAATTATAAGATTAACTGCATTTTTATCTTTTATTAAATTGAATTGGAGATCAGAATTTTAACAAAAAAAAATTATTTTGACACATTATAATACATGAATTATAATGTAAAATCTAAAGCAATGAATTTATTTCATTAACGAGTATGTCATATGAATATTAAAATTGAAAAATTAGATATACTGAGTGAAACGTCTAACAAAAAAAAATAGATAAAATTAACGAAATCCTCAAAGCAGCTTATTTCAAATCAATTAAATCAATAATATTCTAATAATGAATAGTGTTTGGAAATCAATCAGATATTAATGTGTACGAAATATAATGCGAATTATGCAAACAAAACAAAATTATATTAATAAATTTATATTGATAACATTATCACCTATTAATACATTTATCGGATTTATCTTTTGTATTTAGAACTAATTGCATCATTATTCATCGTTAATTTCATAATATAAAATAGAAATTAATAGGAATAATTTGCGTATCATTCTTACTCGAAAACAACATCAAGCATTTTTATTTCAAAAATAATAATTTACGTGAGCTTTACTTAAAATTCGATCGATTATAGTCACATTTATTGCGGGTTATTATATAATGTTGCAAATTTCTAATATTTTTTAATATTTTGTATTATTTTTTATATAAATTTTTGTATCAATATGGTAATATTATCAATTATTTAAATATTTAATATAATTTTAAATATTAATATTGATTAAAAATTATATTTTGAGAAAATAAGCAATAAAAAATTTGGAATAGAATCTATTAAATATTAAATATAAAAAAACATGCTCTGTTTTTATTTTGTATATATATATATATATATATATATATATATATATATAATTAAAAACATAATAAAAAATATATAATTATTTTTAATATTTATTTTATAATATAATTAATATATATAATTAGCATTAAATGTACGATAATTTAAAAAAATCTGTTTAAATAATTCCTTAATTGACATGTCTAAATAGCTTAAGTATTATAAACATATTATTAAATATATTTATTAAATATATCTCTTTTTCAAAATAAAAAATCTCCCGATACTCTATATGCATTACGTCACACAATAATGCAAAGTCACGCATACATAATGCTTTTGATATGCGATTGTCGCTGCGATAAATGATTAATAGCGCGCAAGGAAAAAAGAATAAATAAATAATAAATTACCTCATGATTACTTCACCGTCACCTCCGTTGCCATCTCAAGCCTCCTCTCCTCCTCTCCCTCTCCAGTTTTCCGCTGCTTTTTCATGGCACTCACGTATCATGCACTCGCGAGAACGAGGTTAATTACGATCGCGCGATTACTAATTATTCGCAACGGTCGCGCGACACTTTTCACGGCACTCCCGATATCAATCGTATCCGCGTGCGAGAAGCGAACTTTATTATATTACGACGCGAAAATGCATTATCGCGAAAAACTGCATTCGCGCCAAATTATCGCGCGACACTCGAGACACCTCGTAAATTAGCGCTAGGTATACGAACTTCGAACGAAAAGAAGGGAATTCAAGAATCGCGTGGCCAATTTCACGCGTCATCTGACGCGGCGTTACACCTGTTGCTTTTAGTTGCTCTTTTATCTATTTTATGCATACTTTAAGTAATAAATAATATATGCTACGCGCGTTTTATATAGCAATATTATGACGCAAATAAAGAAATATACGAGTTGGAATCAAAAATAAATATTCCCAGAATGTAGTCTTCGAAAGGATAACTATCATTTCGCAATTTTTTTTTTTTCATATAAATTGCCAAATACGCATTTTAACAAATTTATTGTATAAATTAATATTTATCGTATAAGTTAATATTACACCATTTTATGTTTATACTTGTTATGCCGATAAATACTAAAATAGAGATGTAATTACGTCTTACTAATTAAATGCGTCACAACGTCGCTCGGCTGGAAACCGATCCGTTTCATACTCGCGACATTCAATTAATGATCGAAAGATTGGGAAAAATATCGATAATTTCATGCACGTATCACGACGCGTGTCAAATTGATTAATTGAGACGATGGATGGACGTTGGAAAATATGTAGTCGGAATTTATTTATCGAGCAGTACATTTCGAACGCGCAAATTTTACGATATACATGTATACTTTTTATATGCTTACATTGTGGGGCCGTAATTAACTAGATTAATCGCGCAGACTGATAATCGCCGATTATAGAAATGGAGATGATCAAGTTTCGAAGGATAATGCGTTTAATATAACGGAGCGGGCTCGCGTTCCTACCCACCGACTCGAGTGTCGTCGCGTGAATGGCGCGAAGGTCGCGAAGACAACAACAACATACGCCGCGAGAAACGAGTGCCGCGCCAGGCAGGAATGTGTGCGTATTGGGTAGCGAGAGGAGTGGGGGGTTACCGCTACAAAATATATTTAACATACCATAAATAACATTCCTTAAAATACAAATGTATACATTATATTGTATTGAAATATTAGCAATATTTTTTTCGGTCTAAATAAATTTTTAAAAGAGAGAGAGAGAGAGAGATTCAAATGATTAAACGTACCAACTTGCTACCAACTTAAGTAACATGAAAATAACGAAGCGATTACCATAGACATAAAATATATAGACGTACGACGTTTATGGCGATTACACGTATGACCACATGTATAATTAACAAGCAACGTACTATCAATATATGGTCAGTCTAAAACACGCAAACAAACTGCTTAAATCATTCAGGCATGGATTATCTTTCGTAGCGATGTTATCCATCGATCGATTTAAAGAAAGATAAAAATAATACGAGCCTACGATTTGAGAGATATACAATCATAAAGTTGATTTTAACGTTAGTTAAAGCTATATAATGTTAGGTAGAAGTTAGAAAGATATAATTTCATAGAATGTTATATAGTTTATTTAAATTTCGATTTTGTAAAACTGACTGAAAAAAATTTATTTATTAATAATTAATTTTATTATTAGCATATTAATATATCATTATTAATTACATAATTTTATGATTAAAATTTGATCTCGTATATTAACTACTGCTTTAGATATTTATTTTTATTTTATTTTGATTGCTTGGAATTAGTATTCAGAAAACAAACTATTAAAACGTTACGAAATAATATAATAATGCAATTAATAAATGATAATAGAATTATAATAAACTCAGTTATATTATCAGACGCGATTTATATAATTCGATAAGAAATTTATGACAAAGGATTTAAAGTTTCTAAAGATCCAAAACTTCCGAGTAATCTCAACAGAAGTCGAGTCAGAAATTATCGATCATGCGACATATTTTGTGTGAAACTTTTCGATGTGCTTACTTGCCAGTAAGGGAAGCTTAAACCTTTCGAAGGATGGTTTCCCCGCATTATCGGACGAGTAGAAAACTCGCGAGAAATTTCGATTAACCCAGATGAGCGTGCGGACAAGCTCGACAAGTTTTTATATTTTTTAATGCGACCAGTCGAGTCGTGACAGCTATCAACGGCGGATTTCTGTCGATTTCAACGGGGACATGAGGTTACCACAGTTCAATGGGACAAAGAAAACCATGGTGCTATTCATAATGCCAATCGATATTTACCAAGGCATTCGATAGAATACGTGAACAAACGTAACATGCGATTCATGTAAGAACTTATAGCTTCTAGCATTCCTAATTCAACGTTAAATAGATCCACTGTTAAACTAAATACATAATCGTATATGTACCGATATAATCTCCCCGGAGACAAAAGAAATATTATGTAATTATATATGTAATAATTAATAAGCGTATCCTCTTTTTCTATAAATACAATTAACGTATATAGACTTTTATTTTATTTAGTTTTAGCATTAAATATAATTATATCATATTAAACGGAGAATTATAAAAATAATAAATTTTATTAACTATTAAAAAGATTGATTAATGTACTTTTAACTACTTTGCATATACTGCTACTAAATGTAGGTGAGAAAAAAACTGAGGTAAAAAAATTAAATAGAACTTCAGATTGCCAGCAGCACAATAACATTTTCTATTCTTAAAAATAAAGTTTCGCAAGTACCTTGCGAGATAAAACCGTTTTCCTTTTTTGCCCCTTTTTCTATTTTGCCTTCATTCTATTACATATGGCAATTTGGTACGCAAACGCAGATAAAAGATGTAATTTTCGGTGCAAACATTGCGCTTGCAATTTCGCCTGGATTTCGTGTACCCAGAATCTCTCTCTCTCTCTCTCTCGTTTTTTCCTCTATAAAATATACGATGCCATGTCTCTTCCCATATTCGAATTATTGACATTTAACCATCAATATCTCGTACGATGGATAAATCCACCGTTTCTTCCCTCCAGCCCTTCACGTCGCGCGAGCCGGAAATATTATGGAAATTACGCTTCGAAAAGGACGAGATGGGATCTTGCGATTCGCAAATCAAACGCATTAAAAGTCCATTATCGGTTGCTGCGCAAAACGAGACACTCCGATAGGGAAAGAGACAGAACACGAAAGAGAGATAGATAGAGAGAGAGAGAGAGAGAGAGAGAGAGAGAGAGAGAGAGAGACAAGTAGATCAAAGCAAGAAGAAAAATTCAATTGGTCATGGTCGAGCTAGTTAGAACCCCACTATTTGTAGACCCCTAATGTGACAACTTGCCTCTCGAGGAATATTAATGATTATATGATAATAATTAACTATCCGTTTTCAAATATAAATTAGCCAATCTGTTTTAAGAGTTATATAATATCTATATTAATATTGAAATCTTATCAAAAGAGCATTAAAAATTAATTATTCTCTCTTGAATATTATAATTAAATAGAATTAATATAAATTTGAAATTTTATTCAAATATACTCGTTATATATAATTTTTTATAAACCCGTTTATTTCATTTATCATTATTTAAAGTCTATAAAATCTATTGTTTTAGAGAGTGATCATTTATAATATTTGATTTACAAACAACGTTTTAAGTTTTTGGTCAATAAATAGGATTTTTATCTATTATAATTAAAAAAAGGTTTTTCTAACAATCAAAAAACTATATTGTAATTTTGTTTCTTTTTCATCATCTTTCTTATATTCCTCTTTGATTCAATAGATATACATATGATGAAAGGATCTCATTAATACGACGTTGGTTCGCAAGAGAAGCTGTTTTCCCGATTATCTACCTAAGCAAAAGCTCGGTTCAACTAAAGCGCTGTCTGTGAAAGATAAGGGTGATCACCCCTCAAAGAGAAGGATCCTACAATATGCTAGATACCTCACTCATAACATATAGCAAAGATATTTATTTCATTGTGAACTGAAAGAAGCAAATGTAATAAAAATTTAAAAATTAATAGAAATTAGCAATATTTTTTTTACTTGTTAATAAGAAAAATATAATCGTTTTCATCTAAATAAACTATGTATAAGATATTATATATAAGTCAACAATATGTAAAATTTGGCAAATATTACTCTGTTCGTAGAAAACAATGCAAGATCGCGAAACGAAATAATGATCATTTAAAAAAGTTAAATGAAATGTGACACAATTATATCTCAACTTATAAAAATATGCAAAATATTTGTATGTCAGAAAAAAATTTGTATTGTGTAGAAGACATTCAGAATTATTTTGTTCAATATTAACACGCGCGCTTTACATCTGTTAAAAACATTTTTTTCCCAGAAAGTTTACAAAATGAGCGTCAAAGCGAGTGATCAATGGAACCTTCAATCCAATCACGGAGAGCTACCCCTGAAATTCGAAACGTTCTCTCAGGATCGATGTCGCGCTCACATTCGCCATGTCAGAGCGCGTGCGGAGAAAGCGAGGCGTATATATATGTATACGCGGTGCACATTGAGAGACGTAGAGAAGAGAAACCACTCTGTATAAGCTTAAATACATGTGTCTGCTCGGGGAAGGATGTAGGGCGTTATCAACGCCCGCCACATTGGTCCAAAGGCCGAAATACGATTTCGTACTTTGTTCCCGCGCGAGGTCCACGATAATTGCGCAGAATTGCGCCGCTTAGATTACACCGGAGAGTGCCTTCTTTGATGGCGGGAACCGCACGGATGCCCTTCGGCAAAGGCGAGCAAATTCGAAGGCGATGGGCGCAAGTAATTGGTGCAGTGAGGCTGAAGCGGACGAGAACAGAGGCCGGAATTAGATGTTCTTATGTAGTGTCGATAGAGGGAGAGGCCAGCATTTTTCGTATCCTCCTGGGATTGCAGTAAAGAGGAAGAGAGAGAAAGAGATATCGTTTCTCTCTCATACCCAGGGTCAGAGGAAACGAAGTAGCGCAAAATACCTTGATGAAAAAATAATTTATTAAAAACCGCTGTGTTTGACATCGGCACAGAACATTGGCTTCTCAAAGAACCTTCCTTCTGGGAAGTTTACACTTTCGCTTTGCAAAGCTGATTACAGAGAAAAAAATTAAAAACTATTATATATATATGAATAAAAAAACAGTATAATATTTTTTTCTTTTTAATTTTCTTAAATCAGAATTATTTCTTCTAACAAACTTAATAGTAAAAAAATTGATTTGTCATAAAATTTTTATTTTTTGAAATTTGTTTGCAATATCCTACTTCTCTCTCGTCAGATGAAAGTTCACATTAGGCGTTTACTGTCAAGGCGTCAACTGTTTTGAGGAAAAACAAAGCAATTTCGCAGCATTAAATTAATAGATCCGACCGTTGAGAAGCTGTTTGCACCATAAGCCTGTCTACGTGACTTCCGCTAAGTACGTCGGCTTATTTTCTTTCGACAACGATCACACTGTGTAAACAATCGCATTAAAATCTGTTCGGAACGATTCGATACTCTCGTCCTTAATACATCGTCGCATTCTTAACTTTTTGTATTTTACGATCGCCAAGATAATTTAATCGTCTTAATACCTTATAAAATTTCGATAAATGTACGATGTCAACAATGAGCGATCAATAATTAAAAAAATTGCTTCTTCTAGTTTATTATTAATTGTTTTATCATGAGAAGAAAGAGAACATATCATTTATTTATATTAAGAACATATCGGCCGCAACCTCGGGATAAGTAATTTATTATAATATATGATATCTTAAAGCTTATAAGAAATGATGTTTTTTGAAAATAATTATTTTATTAAATATCTACTTATATTGCTATCAAATATCTGCTGTTGTTATACACACATCGAATTCAAAGTTTTAATAATTTCATTTCAAAAGTACACTTTTTCGGTACATCGTATTAAAAAAAAAAAAAAAATGAGATCGTAGAGAGATAATGATTGTTACGACTTTTTCACTATTACTAGTCGTTTTCGAGAAAATCGTGAATTGAATGGTCGCTTTGTATCATCCTGTATACATATATATGTCGCGTATAAAATATATTTATATCTCCATTCCGCGAGACTTAAAAAAACCGCCCCTCATTGTCGTGAGAGCCGAGACAGAATTGACTTTGAGTTAACAAAATATCGTGACCAGAAGCGGAAAGAATTTATAGTTTATTAGCTCTTGGGGATTGGGCAGCACAGGCTATTGGGCAAAGTCCATTTAAAGTTTGCTGGCACCAAGAATAGAATAATAAAAAAGAGGTAGAAGAGAAAAGAGAAAAAAGGAATAAAATAAAGACGATCATGTAGAGATTACGCAAGATATGGACGATGGAAACTTTAATAGCATGCGAGATCAAAAATTGTCGCAAACAAAAGTATCCTTTATTTTGAAAAAATTGAACTGTCTCTCACATAATATATTATAAATATAATTACAAATTGCTGAGTAAAAAAAAAAACTTTCAATTAAAAAACTATCTGTACATTTCGACTGATTTTTTTTTCTATTATTTTTTTATGTCGCTTCTTTTTCTTTTTATAGCAGCGAGTTAGTTCATAGATTGAACTCGATTCGATATTTCCGATGTCATCAGTCTACGTGCATGTTTTATCGGGAAACATTTCCAATATCGCGTACGTTCTCTAGCTATGACTCGCTCTCTCACCCCACTTTTCGAATGAAGCAACAAAAAGTAGCCGGAACGCGGCCGATGGCAACCGGCCAAAAATTATGCATACAGTTCGTTCGCTCGCGAATAGCAATTTATAACTATTTACGACGTCCGCAGGGTCGCGGCTCATTCTTCCGAAGAGAGATGCAGGATTGGCCGAGATACGTCGTAGATCGCCACCCCCATGGAAATTTGCCGCGCTCATCCAGGATGTCTCGATAGAGAGAGGGTCGCGCGAACAGGAGGGACGATCTTTTATGATGCTCTTGGCTCTGGTCGAAATTTGTCTGAATGCCATTCGGGTATCTCGCGCAGCGGTTTTTCTCAACGCGCCAGGAGTTAGGACCCACCGAGAGACAGGAAGTAGTAAAAGAAGAACAACCGTTCCCTTCGTGTATCCTTAAACCGTCGCTGTGTACGTGTTTCTTCTCTCCTACGCCCTTACTTTACGCGATGTTCTCGTTTACTGTCACATTTAGTTCTCCGCTCTCGCATCTAGCAAATTCATCGCTGCGGCCGTATTACTCTCGTCCGATTACGAATAAACGACGCCACGGCATGGCGAACCGACATGGTCGGGATGAACGAAACGATAGGCAGACGAGACAAATAAATCATTGGACGTGCATCGCGCAGTATTCGTTTTTACGATTCGATGCATCAGTGGTAGATTTACGCGAAACTGACAGCGAGACAAGTCAAGTAGTAAATCACCTTGTTTTACTTTTTCTTTTAAGCAACCGTTCAAATGATTGCTATTTATATGTAAAATTACAGCGTCTCTCAAGCAAATTCATCAATCAATTGACATAAAATAAAATTAATTTCTACAAATAATTATTTTTATTTATCTAATTGTCAAAAATTTCTGGCAAAATCAAGACTTGTTAAAACCTGAGCAATATATGGAGTAATTAAAATTGATAAAATAAAATCGAAGAATATATTGATAGATAAAAAACAAAGATATTACTCGATAACACGTCATCATTAACATAGTAATACTTGAGAAAAGAGAAAAGGAAAGGAAGATACTCGATTATTTCATAATTTACAGTCAATTTTCAAAATAAATAATTTATATACAATTGACTTCTGCTTTCTTCTAATGTAAATTTTTCGCCAATATTTTCTCAATCCTTTTTTCAAATATAATTTAAATTACGATATTTGGATATAACTACCTTCTTTTAAAAGTATAAGTTTTGAGGAGGATTAAATTCTCTCACTTATATTCTAATATGAAGTAAATCAATTTTCTGAGTAACAAATTGCGATGATTATAAATGGCGTACTTCATTTGCGGAATAGCCATTAATGTGAAAGGCTAAGAAATGTTCCGCGATTTGATTCGCGACTACCGTTCTATCATTGACGGCGAGTTCTGGAGCATTTATCACCGATCTTTCTCTCTCCATCTTCCTATCTTCGCACCTTCGAGAGATACAGAATCACTGGTATGTGAAAAGAAATGAAAGTAATTTCTTCGATTCGTGTTCCCCTGTCATTTTCGCTTCTATCGCTGTCAAAGAGAAAGATGAACAAGCGGATTATTTGTTAAGGCAAAAACATCGACATTCGCAAACAGGATTTTCAATTGCAGTTAAAATTATCCTCCAGTGCACATATTTGCTCTTTAATCCTTTAAGTGAGTAGTCTAGCATATGTAAAATCTTTCGCTTACTCAAAATGTAATTAAACCTCTATAAACAGAGTTGTTCGATAATATTTAGATTAAATCTCTAATTTTAACCGCAGTCAGTAAGGATTTAAGCTCACATGTATATACGCGTGACAAAATTTAATATGATATTAATATTAAAAATATATTTATCATATATAAAATATAATAAATGTTAATTAATTTTAATTTGTCATATTTTTAGTTGAGTAAAATTTAAATTTATTGTATAAAATGTAAAAAATTAAAAAAAAACTTTTATGCACAACCAAATTATTTTAATGCAGTTTAGTAATAATTACGGGGATAATAAAGGGGCTATCGATGCTATTGTTTACAAATCTATTATTCTACTGCTACTAAATACATATTTGACGATTATGTAGTATCTGTATACTAAAATATGCATGCACAAACTTTGTAAACATCTCGATATTAACGTCGCAACAAGCGAGCGAAATAAACATATACCGAAGCATATCTAGCGGAAAATGATCTCGAATAATCGATAGGAAAATTATAGAGTACCGCACAAATATCGGGCATATATAGAAGCGATTAGCGGTAAATTTTAGCCGTCAATTATTAATTCAATTACATACGCGAGATTCTCGATTCCCGTTAAAACGCTCGCTAAATATTAATCAGTTGGACACTAATTGTAAGCGTCGAATTATCATCGACGACGGGGAGGAAAAGGGCAATTAAGTGGCCAAATATTGTTCCATCGCAAACATATCTGGTACGTGAGTTTCGTTAAAGCGCCGCGCATGACTGGAAGAAGTGTCGGCGATCGTTGTCGAAGTCCGCGATTACCTCTAGACACCCACAGTTTGACTCTCTCTCTCTCTCTCTCTCTCTCTCTCTATCCCTCTCTCTTTCTTTTTCTCGCTTGTATCCGAGAGCGATAAAATTAGCATGAACATCGAGCTCACGTGCGCGTACGCACCTGCAGTTAAAGACTAACGGGCCATGAATGAATACGAGGGAACCGGGAAATGGAGCGTGAATGAGACATTTACAACGTGTCGTTTCTGACGCGTTTTTATGGAAAACGCCGAAATCGCGTCTGGACCGACGCGACGGCGGCGTTTCGATGGAGAATGTATCGGGCGTACAATGAGACGATAACGATTATGCATCGCGATGCGTCGAACGCGAAACGAGTTTCGAGAGTTTCGTTAAGGCGCGACGTTTCTCATTATCGCTAATTTTATGCAACACCTCTCTCGTTCGTTCGCACACACAAGCAAATAAAGTGAACAGTTAATATCTAACGTTTATAGAAACTGGTAGAGGAGAAACGGTAATTGCGTAATAGGTTATACAAATTTTAATATTATCAAATATACATTTTTAATAATATGTTTAGAGTGTTTCAGAAAGTTAAATTTTAGGAATTTAATCTATTTACTGTAAGGAAAAATTCTCGATACATGTCTAAATAAAAATCTAAAAGATTTCATCAAGGGATGCTGATCATACAATCTTTCATTTGCCAATTTATCGATCGATGAAATTATTATTAAGAAACTCTGTCGTGATAAAAAAATTTTTTTCTTTTTTTTTTTTTAAAAGAAGCGTTTATGGACACATATTCATATACCTTTTTTATCTTTACAATGATTAGAATACGCTTCTAAAGTTTGACAAGTTTTTTCTGAAACATCCTATATAATTATCGAATATAATAAACAAAAAAATGTAAAGTAAAGCGAATAAATTCTCATTAAATAAATTGACTCGCATTACACGGCACGAGAGCCGATAACGTGCAACGTAACAAAATGTAAAAATCGTTGATTACCGCCTGTCTTAACGCGCCACTTAATGCGCGATCCAATTTGCGCGTCACGCGAAACGGCCGTTACGCGAAACGACTCTCCTCTCAATTAATTCCGTAGATGAAGCTGTATCGCGCGCACACCATCATGCACGGACATGCATGTCGCGTCTAAGTAAGTGCAAGCAGCGATGCACGAAACACCGGCACGACGCACTTCCGAAAATGCACTAGGAAGTGACGTCGATTACTACGCGTTACATGGGCATGATTCACTTACAGCATCTTCTCGGCGAGGAACTACACTTAACGCGCATCAAGTCTATGATCCCTTAATATACGAGGGTGCCCCCTCGGGCGTGCAACGACGCGGATAAGCTGCCGATAGAGGGATAGACGGGCCGCGGGACGGGAGAGGAGAAGAGTTGTCTCTGCTTTAATAAGGCGCGCCACCCACGTCGAACCGTACCGAACTTTGGATCGACTTTGATTAGAGCATCCTGCTAATAACAGGGGATCGAGCGGTATTTAATCTAATATTCGAAACTGTCCGGACCAGCTTCACGGGGAACAGAATATCATTCCGTTCCGCTCCCTTCCGGCAGGATCTCCGTGAGCAAATCCTTCGGCGAATCTATTCGCGATTGCATCCCTCGCGTTGATCCATGATGCGAATCCTTTTCACCTTTCACCTCATCTCCCGCCGACAGACAGGATATTAGAAACGTTCCGACGCGCCTCGATCTTCTCGCGATCTATCGCGTGGCAAGATTAAAGAGATTAAGATGACTCGTTTCTATTTTTTTTTTTTTTTAAGTACATTTTTTAACATTTTATCACCGATTATCTTGCAAAATTCTTACAAGTATATTTTTATTTAAAGATAATAAAAAACCGTTTTACCCGTCGGTGATAACTATAATTTAGCGTGAGCTAAGATACATATTACACATTACACAAAATCGCAAAAAATTGCCACAGATGTTCATATATTCATTCAGGAACTTGTTTCTCGCAAACTTGTCACTTTAGCGAAGACTAAAAGCGGATGTAAGCGCGTGCTGCGGAAATCGCTCGTGACGAAAACATAGAGATCTCGCAAGAAACTCAAGCTCACCTGCTGTGCAAGCTCATTTCGCGAAAGTGCTCGCGTAAACGGATCGTATGAACTAGAAACGTACCAGCTGACTGTAACACTTATCCAAAATGCGCAATTGCACGCTCGCTCGATAGTTAAATTTTATGTCTATCCTCACCACAATACGAGCCGTTATCACATACTCCCTAATCGGAAATATCAAATCAATTTAAATGCTCTTCAGCCTCAATTGAATAGCTAAATATCGTCCCACAACATTTTTAATGAAAATATAATTTCTTTATTATAATAACAGCAAAATTTAAATCGCGCTTTATTTTATATAAATTATGTGTTTTGGAAAGTATTAAAAAAATTAATGTTTTAAGGCACAATTTATTATTTTTATAAACACAAATATAATTAATTCATATACTTTTTTATTGATTTTATTTTATTGATTCTCTCAGATTTATATTAATAAAAATGTTATGTGTTTAATTTAATCTAAATTTTTCTCAGATTCCTAAGAAAAGAAAGCCAAATATATGATAATATTTTGCGACATGTTTCTATTACTAATAAGGAAAAATGTTGAGAGCTATATACGCAACGATTGAAGTAAAATTTTACGAGCGGTTTTATCGGGTCGTTATTGACTCGGATATAAGAATACAGACAAGTATGATTTTACGATACAAGAGGTCTTCTTATTAGCCGCTTTATTTCACTTCTTCGTCTAAGTCGTCCCTAGCAGACGCGTTTTACTTCGCTTCGTACGCAAACTATAAATCTTTATCGATACATAAAGATCGATGATCAAGTTTTGGGAGCATAAAACATGTGTATAAAAAACACTCTATAAAAGATTCTTTCAAATTATGTCTTCATCCTTATTTGAAATAATCTTTTACGAGAAAACGTAATCCAATATTTAACATATTATTTTTTTTACGTATCGAATTTTTATTTTCGATTTATTAACCATCACAAAAATAAATAAATTGTCTTCTTATATAAAATTACTTGTACAATTTTTAAAAATTGTCTAGCAATATCTTGTCCAAAAATAAACGAGAATATTGAATGCTGACTCGCTTTGATTTAAAACTGGCAATAAGCATAAAAATATTTGAATTTCTGAGCGCAAGATTTGAAATGCTTGAATCGCGCATACCACACAACATAGAATGAAGAATATTTCATCATAAAAGCAATGATATAACATAGCGTCATTTTCAACATTATTATAAATTGCGATGAATATTTTTAAACGCACCTCTCTTCTTATCTGCAATCAAGAAGGAAAACAGGATCAAAGGACTCGTACTGAATTTCAGAACAACCGAGTGAACGCCCTCGGGCCGCGGTAACCCGTCGAGTCCTTTTCACATGGGCCACCAGCAAGTCATTTCTCGCGCGAGCGTCACCTTAATTGGTGAAAGCTTTGAGAAAGAGACAAAAAGAGAGAGAAAGAAAGAGCGAATAATCGGAAGACGAGCTTCGGTAAAGAATGATCCTCAAAAGAGTAGACTTTGGTAATAAATTCATCGGCGTACAGGCTCCTTCCGAGCCGTCCTCTTCGGAAATGCGCGTATTCGCCGGTAATTACATGAAATTCGTTTCCTTTGATCGCGAACGAGTCCTATCCGTAAGAAAACCGCGTTAACGACCCCCTCCGTTCGCCCTCCTCTCGCGTCTGAGATAAAGTAAGCGGCGTGAATGCGTTAATTGAGGAACTCGGACGGGCGCCTCGGGGAACTATGTCCCTTAGGCATCGTGACGAGCCGGCCTCGTGTCGGTTCTCTCTCGCAAAAATAATTGCGAATGGGTGATAAAGCGACGACGAGGCGCTTTGTAATTTCCGCGGGCTTTGAGAAGAAGAGCCACGTTAATTGAGTGAGATAGGTAAAGAAACAAAAAAGAAAAATACAGGAACCATAACCTGAACTCTCTTTTCAAGAGTAACGTAATAAGATACTTAATGCTCTCGTGCAAGAATTTTAAGTGAATTGTCTCGCTCGCGTAAATGCAATATCGCTCAGAGGGAAGTATGCGCGCTTACCTGTTCATCAATGTCGGTTAATTGTAATTCAATAGATTCTGTACTTTTTTTTACATTTCTCTCTCGTCTTCTAATATTTTATTGCTTTTTATTATTTTAGTAAAATAAAATATAAACTGCACTCTTATCGATCGCACTTGAAAAAATAGTCCCTTTTTTTATCTAATTAAAATATAATCTTACAATTTTTTAAATACATTTCGTTGATATTATGTGAATTTACCTTATTAAAAAATTTTATGTAGATTTTTAGATAAGAGATGTAGATTATGTAGATTTTTAGATTTTAGATTCTATATCATTCAAAAACATAAAGTTTGTTGCGTTCATCGTTTTTCGATAATTTCTCGTAATCGAATATGTAGTGCGTCAGTCGAGGATGCAATTCGCTCTCATTAATATTACACTCATCAATCGCGCAAACCCATCAAGGTTGATATTTGATGAAAATCAGATTTCTACGCAATTACAGAACTGAGCGTCTCGCGATGCAGAAACTAGTCTAAACTTATCGAACTTTCGATAAGATGATTACCTCTTATCGACAATTCATTCTGCACATACTTTGAATTATTTAAATAATGTGTCGACACTATAATTGGCATTCACAGTACTGTGAAAAAGTTATTAGGTCAGTTTTAAAATAATTGTAATTGAAAGTCAATGTGCTAAATTCAACATGCATTCAACATTCGTGAAAAGTAAGGCATTCTATATATTTTATTAACTAGGTTTAAAGGTATTTCAGAAACTAGGTTTAAATGTATTTTAGTAACTAAGTTTAAATGTATTTTAGTAACTAGGTTTTAAAAGACACGATTAAAATTGAAATTTATCGTATGCAAACAAAGATTAATTATGATTTAAATCTGGAATATATGAAAATGAATAAAACGTTCGCGCGTGCGAATGGACATTTAACTCTTGTCAGAAATTCTGTAATATTTATGAACATCAAAATTCTGTTGAAATCTACGAAGCTCGTAATTTTTATGCGAGTGTTCAATTCGAATAAAATCATTACCAGCCTGCTGTTCACTCATCTAAATATATTCAGCAGATCATTAACAATAAAAATATATATAGCGCTGTCATAATTATTTCACATTAATTATTACACGTTGCGTTTTTGATGATAATTATTGTTTACTAATACAAAATATTGTTTAAAATATCAGATAACATATTGAAAAAATTTGTAATATAATATAGAAAAATTAAACCTAAAATATCTAAAAAGATAGCTAAAAATTTGCTAAAAATTATCGTGTGATTATATCGAAAAGATTCGTGCGGAAGCTTTAAAATTCTGATATCCTGGTATTTATTTAACAGCATTTAGACCCGCTGCCGAGAATGTTAGAATTATAAAGATGATTCGGGGCGCTTTCACGAAAAGAAAGAGAGAGTTTATCGCAAATTTAGCAACTTGAATGCGTAACGCCTGATGGAATCCTCGAGTGGTCCAACATTCTTGCACGCTCGCGCGCGCTATTCCGTTGAGATGCAGATTCGCTCTCTTTCCTTCGAGCATGCGATGCGCGAGCAGCTCTTTAAAAAAGCTGCCGGAAACTCGGCATTTAAATTCCTCCACTATCGCAGGAAGATTATTCCACCGCGTGCTGGAACGTAGGCTCGCGCTTCGTTATCTCTCACGGTTATTGCAAAGGACAAGAGGATTCTCCTCATATGACGCATAGCGCGTCACTGCTACACTCACGTGTGACGATATTAATATTGCGCCTCGCGATATTATATTAATCTAGAACGTATGTACGTCGGAGCACAAGACTCCCGTGGGACGCGGGAGACCATTGAGATGATTCCGAGAGATCGTAAAAATTCTAAGTGAACCTCTTCCGTCCTTTAACAGCGCCATGCGCAGGATCGTTTGAGGTATACGATTACTCGCGTTGCGATAGCATTTCGCATTTCTGGAATTTATATCGTGGAAATGTGGAAATTCGATTTGTATAAAGGATCATAAATACTAGGATAATCGGCGATCGTAGAGTTCATCATGTTCAGACGAGTGTTATTTATCATATCAACGTTTTCTCGCGACTCGTTATTCAAATATGTATATATAAGCTGCACATATATGTATATACTTTATCGCGATTGCATCGTTTTTCGACTAACACCATAATGTTGCAGCAAATAGATACTTAAAGGAGATATATAAATATTAATTTGTTAATTGTTTAATTTACTAAAAAATGAATGTATGTACATATATATCTAGATTAAACATATAAGCGTAATTATTTTTTAACGTCTTAGAAAACTAATTTGTAATTAAAATTTTTATTTAATCTCTTATCTCCATCTCCGTTATTATTATGCTTTTATTATATATATTTCAATAATTTCCGTTACAAAAAATGCATTTTTTTTTTTTTAACATATGTACGCAAATGTAGACGAAGTTTTTATGACATTCTTTTTCATAAGCGATTGCACGCGCGTAGAGTCTACATAAACTTTTACGCGCTTAAAAGTGAACAGGAAAGTGCGTAGGATATGTTGATTTCAGCAGCTATTTCTCTCGCCATTTTCCCCTCTCTTTTTCGGTCGTATTCAAATGAATATTGCAGTTGCGCAGGAACGCGCTCGTATATAAAAGTATGCGGAGACTTGTTTGGGGCGGCCAATAAATTATATCTGGCGTCATAAAAAACTTTCAGAAACACTAGCGCGAATATTTGCTCTTATTCTTCTTGCTTCTCTTATTCTTTCTAGCAATCAACGTAATTGATGAAAGAGCTTTTCACTTTTCGGCACTTTATATGCATAAGAAAATCTATATATCATGTATATATTCTATGAGCATTATGTATCTAAACTTTAATAATATAATAAAATAAGAAAATTTATATAAACATGTGAGAATATTTTTGTTTTATGTCTTATGTATTTATTATATTCTCTATAAAAAAAGCTGTAAATTCCAAATATTCAAGCTATTATCTATCATTCTTTTTCGTAGAATGCATAGTCTGCATACCTTATTAGTGTTGTAAATGGCACTGTAAACATAAAGGTGACTGCGGGCTATCGCGAAAATTGAAACAAACGCGGCTATCTCGCTTCGTGTAACGAATGTCAGTTGTCGCCTGTCGGAGGCTCGCTTTATCGACAAAAAGTGTCACGAGAAGCCGACGATTTACGACCAAGATTGATATCGACGAAACAAATGGTATAACGGCAGACTGATTTGCCAGAAAGATTCGCCATGAAGCTCGTAATTCGCTCACTGTTGCGGAAAATTCTAACTGAATTTATTTAAAATTGGTTACTACCTTTTGCGACAAAGCTTTAGATGTCAACGCTTCTGATCAAAAATACGGAAGAAAAAAGATCACATTAAGGATTACACTATAACGAGGTTTTTTCCTAAATCTTTTAAAATTATATCTATTTGTTGCATAAATTGCAGAAATACAATTAAATTGAATTGTATTTTTTAATTTTGAATAATGCAATACTCTATAATTTTTTTTTCTTGAGACTACTTTCAATTCCGTAAAATTATTTAACGCATTTATATCTAAATGTTTAATTATATGATCTATACTTAGTCCGGCCTGTTTGCATCTACTTTATTGAGCTGATTATTTAAATCTCTAACCTTATCATATCTTTAAACTTACTAAGATACTTAATCCCTCTATTATCCATTCACCATGCAAAACAGCATTTCTATTAAATATTTTTTTACAAATAACTTTTTATTTAAACTATCAATTTGTTAAAAAATATGTTTACCTCAAATTATTGATATTAAAAGCTATTCCAAATGCATGAGAAGCATCAAACAGCGATTAAATCAAATTTGATGAATGAATATCAATCGACAATAACGAATCTGGATTGTTTCCTAAGGATATATAGCATATTGAATAATTTTGTGGAATTTCTTGAGTAAGTAAATTTTTCTTTATCTATTTTATAATTATTTTACATAATATTTTTTTTTATTCTTTATATCATGTATTAATCGATTTAAAAAAGAGTGTCGTCATGATAAGTCTTATTTCAGATTTCATGAATTTAATTATTGTCCTGTTCGTTACAAAAAAATATCATTGAAAGGAGCACTAGAAATATCGAGTAAAATGATGGCACTAAGCATTCACGAAAATCCGTTCAAACAAGTAATGGAATGGCCAGGTCTATTCGCAAATTCTTTTTGTAATACACAATGTTCTGTCAAATCTTGTCAAATCAAATTGACGGATATATCAAAAAATATTGCAAACGAAGCAAGTATAATAAATAAAAGATTATTAACAATTTCAAATAAATAAGTTCAAATAAACATGTCTTTGATACACAATTGTGTATACATTTTTTCAGATTAAGGCTGCGATAAAGCATCTCACAAAATCGCCAACAGTAAAAAATTATTCGACGCAGATGGGATCTATCTTGTTTGCGTTAGCTAATTTATCGTATATCCCAGCATCCAAAAAATTGGGAATCTTATCTGTTTTATTAAAGGAAAGAGCCGAAAGCATGACATGTTGCGAAGAAATCGCTAAAGGTATTATTTATTCAAGACAAAAACAGGATATCGTAAAATTTCTACATGTATGTATGTGTATGAATGTGTGGATGTATGTAAATCAATTATAACGATATTTTATTTTACTGAAGACATAAATGTCTATTAAGGTGAAAAAACTGTTCCTGTTACCTGTAATTTTTTTATTTTTAATTTTAGTCTTATTAAATTTAAATTTTACACGTAATAGATGTGTGCAATAGATGATAGCAAAAATAAAACTATTATATAAATATTTTTATCTCTTATTTTAAATATTTAAACAATAATCAACTGTATAAATTACCGCATATACCGAATATATAAAAAAAAAGCAAATGCAATATTATTATAAATTAAAACGGAATTATTTTGCTATCTCAAATTGTAAGCTAAAACTTACGCAAATAACTATCTCTTATTATTTATTTTCATTGCTACGCTCGCTAATTTACAAGAGGCAGCGTTTTTTTCACGATGCTTCTCGCATTGCATAAAATTCTTGTAATATTGCAGAACTGCCGGCGCATATTCAGACGAAAACTCTCTTAAATCTCGCAAGTAATTTTATTCGCGAATGGGGAGAAAAACCATGTAAAACGCGATCCCATTTCAAAATTTGCAGATTCTGCGACAGCATTATCAACGACGGGACTCTGCAATACGCGGTATAAAATACAAGTTATTAACATAATACTTTAATAGAATACAAGAGAGTTTTATCTTCTTTGTGAAAGATTTATTTTCGCAAGAATATTTTTTTCACTTGCATATAAAAATTATTTTAGGAGAAACCTTGTTGCGTCGAAGCAGAACATTTCAATCGATTATTGAAGGAATGGCTCTCGCTATACATGTCACATGTAATCTTTATTTTACTCATGAAATTATGCCTATGCTAAACAGATTCATTCATCATTGTCTTTTTGTAGAATATATCTTATCTTATCTTATCTTTTTGTAGAATACATCAAAATTAAAATCTGCCAATCCTACTGAAGTTGAATACAAAATGAATTATTTCAATGCGAATATTTTGCAGAAAAATGATTTTACAAGATTTGATAACATCAATAATGCAGAATTACAATTAGTTCCTCCTATAAAAAATGGCATAGCATCATTGAAAGATCATTACAAGAGTCACATTGACTCTCAATCGAAGACATATCCGAATACGGTGACAAAATTACTTGACAAACATCAAGATAACGTTTTAAACGCTTCAGGAGAAGTCGATCCGCGAAAAGCTAAGCGTCTCATTCAATCAACTATCGAAATGGGTCTCGGTACTGGAATCGTCAACGATCAATCGAAAGCAAATGGCAATCTTTCATCTCGGCGCGAAAAAACAACATATCCGAGTACTACGACAAAATTACATGACAAACATCAAGATAACGTTTTAAACGCTTTAGGAGAAGTCGATCCGAAAAAATCTAAGCGTCCTATTCAGTCGACAATCGGAAAGGGTCTCGGTACCGAAACTGCCAACGATCAATCGGAAGCAAATGGCAATCCTTCACCTCGGCACGAAAAAACAAGAGTATCGACAAGTGGAGCACGTAGTGAGGACTATACAAAAAATATCGACACAGAAACGGCAAGAATACGCGAAAAACGTGACAATAATCCAAATCAGCACAGACTCGGCGAGGTTGAAGATAAGGATCGACAAGATCGCCGCTTGACTCAACGTGACATGCAAGAAGAAGCGAACAGACCGCGGATTGCGGCTGGAAAAACACGAAAAGATGGAGGTACGAAAAACGGGAATACGGTAGAAGAGAGCAACGGGAATCCCGATAAGAATCCTTATCATCGCAGGGAAGAACGCGAGACGCGATTGCTGGATAACAAAACGAAGAAAATCGGCCGATTGGATCGAGTAGAAGAGAAGAACATTTCGATAGAGACATCGAGGCCAACCAAAAGATCCGAGGTAAAGCCGGATGGGAATGAACGCGATCGAGACGAAAACGAGGAAAACCCAACTACTCACCGAGATAGGAAGACAGAAGCGAAAGATAAAGACAAGAAGGAAGGAACGATGCTCCTAAATAAGAATAAGGAGCCTGGGAGTAAGAAAGCGACGATTTCGCTTGATGACGCAAAAGAGGGACTCTTTGCCGTTAATGAAGAGGGAAAACTTTCTACAAATAATAAACGCAAAGCAGTTTCAACTGAAAAAAGATACGATCTCGAGGAGGCGAGAAAATGGAAAGTTAATAGTAAGTGTCCACAGACATTTTTATAAAATACAAAAAGAAAACATTGGACACATTATGAAAAACTAGTATATTTTTTTTCAATTTTATGTAGAAATTGAATTTCGCGTGATTTAACGAGTGCAATGTTAAAATAAAAAATGCGGAGAATACTATATTAAAGTTAAATGAAATCATTTCTAGTACTATGTTCCTCTTATACTATCACAGCAAATCGCATTATCAATCGCGTGAAATAATGCGATGTGCGTGATCGATTCTCGTTACCGGATTCCAGTTATGGAAAATATCTGTTGCAGATCCTTCAAATTCGATCGAGTACCAATTATCGAACGCGCACTTTGTGAAACTCGGTTGGACGATGTTACCGATTACCAAAACCATGAGAAAAATCATACAATATGAAGCCAGACCGGCAAAGCCCAGTCTAGATTTGTAAGTGATATTCATTATTCATATCTATCTCTGTGTATCTATAAAAAAATTATGTAAATGTAAAATATATATAAATAATATACTTTTTAAATAGTATTGAGAGAGCAATAAATAAGCATATTATTTGCGCATTATAAAATAATGAAAATTATTAAAATTATTATCATAAGATTTTATAATATAATAATATTTTAAAATTAATACACTAAAAAAAAAAACAGATTAAAGACGATGGGTCCAATACTATAACTAATCAAATAAATTAGTAGGTGCTGAATTAAAGTAATTAAAAAGTAAACGGACTAAACAATGATTAAATTATGTTACAGCCAACTTCGCAAAAAATCTCATGACTTAATTACTAATTAGTAAACAATTAGGCCGATAAGTAAAGTTAATGAGACACCATCGCAAGTCGAGCATGCTTTTTAACGATTTCACAATTTAAATTATTTAATATTGCGTATGATTAATCACTGAATGATTAAGTGCAATTTGTTTGTATATTAGGTTCAAAAAATATAGTCGCAAGGATATGGAACATTATGAAGATGGGCTGACGCCATTTTTAAAATTCCATTCCGATGGTTCCGGCGAGTTATTTTATCCCAATGGCATATTAGCTATTAGAATTTACAAACCGAAAAACCGGAAATGTAATTTGAGCCATTTACATAGTGCGATTTATACAGAGTATTCCACTATTATCTGTTCCATAGATTGTTTCTAAATTATTTGACAGATTTCGCATTAATTGATTTAAAAAATGAAATACAAATAAAGTTAAATAATAATTACATTGGTTTAATTTAACTTGATGCATTAATTACATAATACAATTAAATATTAAATTATAATTTGTATTAAATAATTAGAATAAAAATCATAAAGCTCGAATTATATTTTATTAATAAAATAAGATTTGTATGTCCTTTGCGAATTTTTAAATATACATTGTTAGTAAATAAGAAATAATTGTGTATCATAATCGTGTTTCCTTCTGTCCATTATCTAATCAATATTTGGAAACTGAGATAATTCTGGAACACTCTTTATATATGTATATACAATTTATATAACACAACAATATTTCGAATTTATCGTCATCCATCAAAAAATTAAGTATAAATATAAAAAAATAGTGATAGTGAATAATGAATAAAATTATCAAATATTTTTCAAAATTACATCGATGATTGTTAAAATGGATTTATCAATTTTTGACTGGTGACGATATCATATTAGTAAATACCATACTCGTTCCACTAAGAAAATCGGCCTTCGGGGACGGGCTTAAAAAAATCGCTGCTATCGATTTCAAGATGATATGTATACTGTGTTCACGCCAGGAGGCAAAGATGCATTGGGGATAGAAAGGGAGCCTCAACTCTTGGCGATATTCGACACTATGGGATACGGTGTCGTTTTCGACGTTAATGGCACGGCGAGGTTCGTGCGAAAAAAGAATTTACAAAGAATGTTTAATTACTGTCGCGAAAGCCTTTGTGTCGCTCGACCGATTCACGATTCCAATTACTTCCGCAGGCTGTCCTACAACCAGATCGGAGGAATTTTTACGGACAATCCCGCGGGCCTGCCCCTCATTTGGACTTGGAATGGCAAGCCGAGAGAGTCGATACTCGAGACTGTGTACATGGTAGGTGTGAACGCGTTTACCAGAGTTTTTCCCATTTTCCTCGCGTATAGATTTTCGATCAATCATGAATAAGCGAACGGAACTTAAAACTTTTCATCTTCTTCAACTTTTCCATCGGATTACGGATTACGGATTGAAAATATGCGAAAGTAGCCTTTATATATACGTTGTTCTTAGTCTTGTAAACAAAGTAACTTGAATTTATCCAAACGATTTAAAAAGTCATTTATAAGAAGAACGAACAAAGTGAGTGTCGTCGATCTTATGCAAGATTTAATATTCCAAAATTTATCGTTAGATTATATGAAATGAACAAAAAAGGTTTTTTTCTTTGAAAATTACAGGAAAGAAAGACCGATTGGTTACAAATGGAATTTTTCTCCGCTCCAAATAAATCGACGAAAAAGTAAGTCGATTGTTTATATACATATATAGAGCAGTAATATTTATGCGCGATACGTACCGGTTACGTTTGATTGGCTCCGCAGTTCCGGAAATGTTAAGACACCGACTAGTTCGAGAAATAAGGAAAAGAAGGTCGTCGAGATACAGAAACCTGTTGTCGAGAAGCGACAAGAAGAGGTCGAGAACAAGTATGTCAAGCAAAAAAAGTAGAGCAAGTTCTATCCGAACAAAGCATTCTGATTACGCGATATCCTGGAGATAAATTGCAGCAGTATTTTACTAAAAGAGCGCATCATTTAATTATTAATCTACACAAAATAAATATGCATATGAATCATGAAAATTTATATAACTTTTATGAAAATCCTATTAATTGTAATTACAGAATATAATCTACTAATATATTTCCAATGTAATAATAATAAAAGTAAAAACAATATATATATATATATATATATATATATATATATATATCATTCTATAATAACAATTAATAAATAATCAATGTACTTCTAGATCGACCGACAATCAAGATTTTTCCGAAGAGAACATGTGTCACATAAAAATAATTTGCATGAAACTAAATGAATTTCTTAGCCTGCGAATCATCGATCGAAAAAACATCAGTTTACGATTTTGTGCTAAAAATAAAAATATCAGGTGTTACGATTATTTTAAACAAAATATGTTTTTTTCGAAAATGATTGTTTTTATTAATTTTCCTTGCTAATTATCTCGATTTTATTTTGCAGAATAGAATTGGGGACAGTTATGAATTTTAATAAAGAAAAAGCATCTCGTATGATAGACGCAAGCGATTGGAAAAGCGATATGCTAAGGTATAAACCAATAACGTAATGCAAATTTCAAAACTGTCATAAAAATTATGTTGCAGATGTCGATTCCAGGAGAATTTGTCCAAAAAATTGGAATCGGATAGCAGTCTGTACGATTTAGCTAAGGAGTATCGAAAAGTAAAAAAATTCGCGAAGCAACGTAAAGTCATGGTTGCCAAATACAAACCTTTTTCCATGATCAACCGTGCCTTCACTTGATCGTATAAAATGAGGAACTAGAAATTTTAAACTACACAGTTGAAGAAATGCATTCCATAAGTATCGAAATTTTTTTTTGAATACGTTGTTTCAATGTAATATAAAGGATATATAAATAATAGTTCAAGGAGAAGAGACAGGGACGCATATTTATATAAATAAAAATGTTCATGTAATTAAAATATTTCTCAAACAATTAATTGTTATCGTAATGGATGTTCGTGAATACATTTCTCGCGCTGGTAATAACGCATACAACACACACTTATTGCATGTATGATATCATACGTCACGTACATGTCAGTATGTACGAAGGTTGTGTTGTATATGTATGTATGTATATACGTGTGTGTGTGTGTGTGTGCTTAAGACACATACGTAAAACATATTCCCAATTCCCGGGAATATTCCTAGACGGATAACTTAAGTACTAAGCGAAGTAGGAAGATCATATAATTTTGATTAATAAATTAGGTTAGATCGATCCGGATGTAGAGTTAAAAAAGGAATATAGAGATATAGAAAAAAATAATAAATAGAGTTCTCGTTGAGTTTGAAGCGGCTCAGCGAGCGTTCCATGATCGAATAGTCGATTTTTCGCTCTGAATTAAACTTTCAAAAGACAGGCATTGCGTTTGGAGGACTTTCTGCGAGCCAATTTCGAGACAAACATGTTTACCGGGAGCGTTCGCTGAACCGAGATCGCGAAGACGCGATGTGGTATCGTCGAGCACCGCCGTCGACGTCGATGTATGACGTCGAGAATCGCCGACGCGGAGTGTGATAAAACGCGACGAGATACGATAAGAACGATGAAGAGAAACGCATTCGTTAAAGTATACGATGCGTATAAATAATAGCGTACGCGGTGAATCGGAAAGGAGACGCGAGACAAGCGGGTCCTGAAGGGCCTTCTGACTACTCGCGCGACTTATTTACAATGCCCTCCTAAAGACTACTCTGGCGATTGCGATTGATCCCTCGCTTCCTGATACCGAGAACGGACGTGTAGAAATTACGTTGATTACTACCGTGCTGCAGTGATCACAAAGCGTCATCGGAGATCGATTCGCGATATTTATTATCACTGCGACGCGCGTTCCATCGATCGCGAAATTTGTTCGATAGGGAAAAAGTGATTCCGTTCGCGAACGATCGGTGGAATGCGCGTCAGTGTAGCTTCTTTCTCATTTACCTTCCTCTCATTTCGTTTCTCCATTTCTTCATTAAGTTTTCTCGTCCTTCCGGACTTCTTATTTACATGCTACTCAAAGATCCGTCTCGTACGATCGCACTCACGCTTTCTCGATCGATAGCGATCTAGTCGTTTTATTTCTCTGAATTCGACGAGCGCGACTGACACAACTAGACTAGACACGAAGCTACTATGATGGAAGAGGAGAGGGAAGAGAAATGCGATTTTGCAACTTTCGACAAGAAGCGTCTTCGACGTGTCACAAGTTTCGGATGAAATAGTGTCGCGATACAATTTCGAAGTATTGCCGGTCGTTCGCGAGGACGATCCTCCGAAGGGAATGAATCCTTCCATCGTCGTCCTCCTTTCCTGCGGCGAGTGAGTCCTTTTTTGATTCTGCGCATCGTATATGCCGTTTCAATTAGCGACCTTGACAAACTCCGGATTCGGCACGCTGCAGTTTTCCGGCACGTATGCCGGATGTACGAAGCCATTACCACCTATCGCGGCATTCTTACGGTCCACAGCGCGCACCCTGACGAAGAGAAAAGCCGCTACCAGAGAGGCAACCACGACCACCAGCAGCAGCATCACCAGACCGCCCACGAAACCAGGCAGACTCATGCAGATCGTCTCCGGATCGGCGGATGCGCTGGCGTTTTGTATCACCACAGTGGTGTCGTTGCTGGAATTCGTCGTTCCCAGCGCAAAATTGACGTCACCCGGCGCGACCACTTGAATGACCCTCGAAGTATTCACATCCGTCATCTCCTGCGCCGCTCGTTTGTACACGTGGGTGGAGAACAGGGTCACCGTGTGATAGATATTCTAAAAATTGAGGATAACCGTTGTAATGCAAAAGAATTCGCGTCCTAGTAGGATATCAAACGGTAAACCATAGAACGCGTCATTGATAATGTATTTCGTGATGAGCGTACGTTGTCGGCAAATTGGAAGGAGATACTTTACTATAATAAGTCATCTATACAATTACTAAAAAAATCTAAAGCTTTATTACAAATTTTTACTTTGGTCTCACATTCATTGTTTTTATATATATATATATATATATATATATATATATATATATATATATATTATTTATTGTTAGAAAATAAATTATATATTAGAAAATAAATTCAAAAAAAAGTGAAAAAGAAAGAAAAAATACTTACACTATCGTCGTCTTCCAACTCGTGCGGGTCGTCGTGCCTTCGCCTCCTGGCGCCTCTGAGCTCGGCCGGGAAACCTTCGACCGACCTCGGCCGACCTCCGAGGATGGCTAGGTTACCTTCAAGCTCCTCCGTACCAGCGGTACCCTTTCGCTTCACAGTCTGGTACGCCGCCGGATTGCCGGGTAGAGGAGGTGGAGGGAGATGAATATTGTCCTGGGAACTCTGGGGTGAGCTGCTCGCCGTAGCGTCGCCAGGCGTAGAGCTGGGTGAAGAGGACGAGGTCTGCGCCTGCGGCGCCGGAACCACATCTGGATTCGGTTCGCTGCGGGCAGAAATTAATTTGTTACGATATTGTTTTGCAACAATCTCTTCTCATATATTCCCGCTAAGGATAATCTCCTATTTTAATTCGAATAATTTATTTAAACGAGCAGTTTTGATAAATATGTATTAGCGTCATGATATTTATATATATTAGACATTTTAGTCCTCGATTTACTTTTATTTTAACGAAACATTGTTTCGACAGCGATAAAAATTTGCAAAATATACTGCAATCTTAATCTAATATTAAATTTCTGTATATTTATCAGTGTACTATATTTTGTTCCGTAAAATACGTACGTTTTCGCGGATAAAACATTCAAAAAATATTTCATAAACCTATACATAAAAATTAGAGAAAAAAATCAGTGAAATAATCTGAAAAAATATTTTCGATCTTATAATATATGTATATATATTTTATTTTAATATGATATGATATAATCATATTTTAATTTTTTATATAATTATTATAATTATTTAATTATTAAATATTATGTATGCATCTATATTGCTAAATAAAATAAATATTTTCCATAAAAATTATAATTTTTTAGTAAGAAGAAATTGCTAGATTCTGGACGTGATCTAGCAGATTTCATTTTGCGTGAGTTGATGAATCTCAATGAATCCCATTTCGTAGAAAAGCTTTCTTTAAACAGAAATTACGCTTTCTCACCTGTACGCTCCAGCTGGTCCGCTGGGATGTCGCGGATCCGGATAAGCCGGTGGCACGCCGTATTCGGGCACAGGCGGGGCACCGTATTCCGAAGAAAGACCTTGCGAGACCGGTGCACCATATTCGTGAGAGATGCCGGCGACAGGTGCGCCGTACTCGAGACCAGGATGTCCACACTTAGGCTCGGGGCAATTGTACCGGCAAACTTGAATCACGCATTGGAAGTGGACGTTCATGCTGTCGGGAAACTTGAAGGCCTGGAAGTAGGCGAAGCTAACAACGGATGCGCTCGGGCCAAAGTTCTTGATCTTCTGGAACCTAGAGAAGAAACAGCCTCGTTATTCTTCACTCTTGGAAACCACGTCAATTTTCTCTCTCTCTCTAATTCATATTATATGCAAAAATATATTTCTTATATTATTATTTATTTATTTTATACTTTTATATTGTATTTTAACGTTATTGTAATGTACCGTTTATATATTTTATATTATCAAAATAATAAAGCAATATTAAATTACATATAGCACTTAGGCTCACCTAGACATAATCTTTGGCCTAACGACGCAACCGTATTGATCGACCAACTGAATCGGCGCTCTCTTGCCGTCGTGGGCGACACAATTTCTCACCAACATGTCAAACTTATTCTCATCGTCTTTGATAGCCAGAACCATTGTCATGGTCTGGCCGATCTTCACGATGCCGGACACCTCGCTGGCCCATGGACCCTTGCCGACCTGTATCTGCATCCAACACTGCAGGTTGTCGCCGAGAAAGTTGGCTGTGACAGCGTGCAGCATGTCGACCTGGAACGGCCGGAAGGTGACCGCCTTCTCATAGAAGTCGTACCAGGTACAACGCAGCTTTCTCGCTTGATCCCACACTTCCTGCACGTACGGATCGTATTGTACAATGATTGTATTCTCCACGTAGCTGCCGGATGGCGTCGGGGCACCGTAAGCCGCGACGTTGTGATTCGCCGACGAGCTCATGCCGCACGAGTTGAGGAAGATCTCGAAGGTCGCGCTCAGATGACCGGTGCCGGGTTTGAGGTGCACGCAATGCGGATCCGAGTAGAAGCCCTTGCTAAATATCATACCGTAGAACGGCCGATCGAATTCGATGTTCACCCGCATGTGTGTCTTCTCGCACTGCACTTGCAGATGCTTGATCTGCGGAGTATCGGGCGACGCCAGCGGCCAGTTCTCCTCGTGGACCGTCGGCGGGCCGTACTGAGCCGGGGCCCCATAAACTGATCTGTGTTCCAGTGGTAGCGCGCTGCTGTCGACCAACGGTGCTTCACTCCGTACGCCCTGATAACAAGAATAAATAACGCGTCTTGAAACATCAAAAAATAATTGCTTATTATGAAAATAAAATATTTATACTAGAATAAATAAAAATATTCCTTTTAAAGAGCGATAGAAGTAAATGGCAAAACTACATGAAATTTAAGATGCAATGATGCAATTAATCGTGAATCGGTTGCGCCGCAGTCATTCTTTTAAGATACAAATGTAGTTGTTTGAACGAAACTTTTTCAATCTACTCATCAAGTATACAAACAGCATAAAACGAATATTGTGTCGCAACTTTAAATATTGTTCAGCTGCGTTGCAACAATTCCAAGAGACGCGTGCCCTTTTCGAGACCCTGCACGTACGCCTTTCGAAAGCGCTCTGTAGTTCTTATAACGGAAGATTCAACTAAAATTTCGACAGAATCGCATTAAATGTGACGAAAAGCAACGATTCGCCGTCTTTCTCGACTCTTTTTTTTCTTCGACGAAAGCTACGGTCTTTCTGGAATTACAACGAATGACGAGTCGTACGTAATACGTCTCTCCCTTTCGTCGTCACACTCTTTATTCCCTATGGCACGATGTGGAAGCGAGGCTGTATTAGGAATTCCACGAATGTTTTCGGCCCTTGCGATCTTTGCAACGGAATGCCAATCGAACACGATTTACGGTACACGAAATTCCATAGGATCGCGGAAAGAAAGCACTATCTGACCTTGAGAAAGGCGTCTCTGATCCTATATCCTGAAAGTTCGTTACTGAGGACGAGAAAATTTCCGATGTACGTGAATAAAAGGTTTTTACTCTTTGCTGTACATTTTTTTTCTTGCTCTCTCTCTTGTACAAATTTAATTTTTAAAACAAGTAAAAATATATGCGCAAGTAAATTCTAATAAAATTATATGATACTCTCATTTCTAAAAAGTCAACTTTGTCTCGTTAAGCAGTAGAGATTTTAAATCATAATAATATAAGTATCATGCAATTGAAAACTATTAATATTTTAATTTCTCTTTCTTGTGGATGTTAACAGTCCATTTCACACTTTAAAACAATTGTTCAATATTAATTCTTACAACATGCTCTGTAAATATTAATCTTCTGATCACAATAGCACGCTACAATCTATACACAAGTCTGGATTTGTATCGTGAATCGAATGGTGTCGAGACTTTTGTGCCAGGACACATCAGGTACCGTATGTTAATAATGCTCGAGAATATGCTGACAAAAAATGTGACCGAAAACATGTGTACTGTTAGCGAAAGGAGGAGGATTCGTCGAGAGCAATCGAATGCGGGCTTATGTTCAGTCGGCTCCCTCGGGCAATTTTGTATTCCGATTTAGCGCAGAGTTGCAGAAACGTAATTATACCTGCGTATCGAAACAACGTCTTCACTTCCGCCAAGGGAGATCGTTCTAAATGCGAATTTATTTGTATCTATCCCATTCTCTTATGCTTTCCCCAATTTGACACGCAACTCTAAACACACACACACACACACACACACATATATATATATATATATGCATATTCTGCTTCGTCATTAATTTAATATCTAAAATTTAGCATTTGTAGCGTTTTCCATTTGATAGCACGACATGAATCTTTTGACATGTCAATGACTAAAAATAAACGTACAATTAATATATCGATCTAACGATCATAAATGTAGTCTCAGATATATTTGCGTGCTAAGATGTCATGTTTCATTATGTATAAAAAAAAATTAAGTGGCGCGCGGAAAAAAAAATATACATAGTGTATATTCAGAGATATCTGTATAAAACTAGATCGTCTCGTGTGCCAATTGCAACAGTTTTCATTATAAGCTAATTACAGAAGCAAACGTTCGTGTTTATGTATGCGTAAGGTCGCATAAATCTTAACAGCGTACAATTGGTATAGTTGTTAATCTTTAGACAATATAAATAACATTAATTTTTACCTATAATTACTTCATCAAATATGCACATTTTTAATATTATGAATTATTAGCTGTAAAAAAGATTATTTTCGGAATGAGGGATTTTAAAAACTCTTAAAAGAATCGAGCCATAAAATTTGTTTAAACTTTCTATCTCAAGAGAGAAAAATCCTATTTTCTTCGTATTTTTCTTATCTCTTTCACTCGTTCCGATGACTCGATTATAGATTCCCCAAAAAAACCAAAGCAATTATTTTATTTTTAATTTGAAAAACGCTAAGAGAGAAGTAAACAGGAGACTATCTTTTTAATTCGATGGCATCAATCGTGACAACAGATTCACCGAGCATATTTGCCCGTTTTTTTTTTTTATTCTACTTGCACTCTACATCTTATCGGACTCGGGGATTCTTTTCGGGGATAAAAAATACTGTTTAATGCAATACATCACGATTATATGAAACTAAATAAATGCAACTGGTATCTTTGCCGGTCTGTCGAATTTTGAACGCGAGTATGGTAACAAGTATATAGGTCAGAATATAAAATCCGAGTTAATTAGTCCGTACAGTCTCCTCATGAATAACATATCCACGCTATCTATATTTTTATATCTAAATTTTTATATCTCATTACTTTTACTTTGTTAAGCTTTTTATTCTACTTTTATTTTATTACTTCTTTCTCCGTGCTACGTTGCTAATTTTCCTGTGCATATAAATGGATTAGAGATACGATTACAACTCTTGTGCGAATGGTGAAACTCGAGACTTTTAAATCTAACATTTAGCGAAAAATAACTTTCACGATGAATCGTTAACCTTAATATCAAATATAACTTTTATGACAAATTGTCAACTTTAATAGAACGTCATCATATTAAAGCTGATAACCTATTTAATAATTGTGTAGCAATATAAAATTTAATATAAAAAATATTCAATGTGAATTTAGCTAGGTTAATTTATTAGAAGATTTAAAATAAATAAACAATCAACAAATTGATTAAATTTATCTTCTTTTTAAGACTCGAGCAAAGACGCATGAAAGACGAAGAACATTTGGCGATCACAGCAAAAAAGAAGCTGATTTCACTTTTCCATTGTCATCCGCTGAATTACTCGCGACTGGACAACGAATTTATGTATATACTTTCACTAAATCGCGTATGCAGAACGAGCATCTTAATTGCCACGGATGTTACGGCTCGATACGAGATCCGTTGGCGACGGTTTCAGATGTTCCGCTTTAATTGCATGCAATTTTACACAATAGCATTATTGGCCGCGCTGTTTAATAGGTTGAGTGCTACGGACGGATACCGGTGTCCGATATTTCACGCTGACGGTATTTTTATCTCTCTCGTTTTATATGCATAGTAAGGAGTTGCGAATATCAACTTTCAAAAAATCATACATATATTGGGTTGATATATGGATTTATATATGATTAATATTTAATATTTACATCTTAATATATTTTTCTTAATCCATTTAATTTAATATAGATACAATATCAAACATATTAGCATAATTTTAAAGATACAAAAAGATCAAGATGGCTATCGATTCGTTTCTGTTCGTAGTATATTCCAATTATCAAAGAAATTTCGATATACACATATGACAAATTTGATGACAAACTATTGAATCTCTCTCGTTTAGAAAGCATCGCGTTTCTGCGGGTCCGTGCAACGCTTTCGATAACGTAACACAGCCCGCTATCAAAAATAAGATAACAAATTTTCACAGAGAGAAATTTTCGAGTCGTAATACGAGCGATGTCTCTTCGGCTATATATGGTGGCGAAAAAGTAGGCCGGGTCAGTCAACGTAGACGGCGATACCTACATGTCGCGTTGTACGTTTCGATAAGGCTATTATGCGGAACGTTCAACGTCAAAATCGAAGCAGTGGCGAAAAAAATTCCTTGACGTTTTGCAAGATGATACAGCATGAGTTCGTTCAATCACGTAACGTATTGCTTGTACATTTTTAAAACAAGCTCTGGTTATATCTTAAGCGTTAATTAATCGATTTTCATTAAGAGGAATAATATTACTGCAAAAATTAATATATAAAAAATTATATTACATATTAATAATTAATATTACATATGTATAAATACGGGTATAAATGTGTAACATATATACGAGAATATGGAAATGGAACAATCGCTGTGCTTTGGAAATAGAAGATCAAATAAACTATTCATATGGAACGTTTATTTTTATACAAGCGCTAAGCTAAAAGATCATTGATCGTTCTAGCTTAAGATGATAATATCCAAGTATTAACAGAATTAGTGAAATTAATAAGTACACATTATAAGAATCATTCATTGTAATCTAAAACTTACTTTTACCGAGGGAAATTGTACGAAATAGTAAGAATCAGGCAAGATCATTATTAAATTGAAGACAATAATGTTTTACCGAGACTTAATGCTCTTTATCTGATCCATTTTTATAATAACGGTACGAATGAAAAGTCCAAGTAGAGTGGAATAAATTGCATTCAAACGCTTCGTAGATCTGATCTACAGATTAGTCGCCTTAAGAGGGCGAGAGAGGGACCTAAATTGTCCACGTTTTTTTTTTTTTTTCGAGGTATCGCGAGCGCGGGAAGATGATGCGTGATCTAATTAAGAGTATAGCGATTAATGCCTTAGCGCATAAGCGTACAAAAGCGCGTGCGAACCAGGCTGAGAACCGCGACGGGCGTGCACTTTCGCGGAATAAAACTCGTCGGCCGGGATTTTAATTAAAGAGGGACACTGACCTGTGTGTGGATAGAGCAGAAATGGGCGCGACACTACGAAACGACGAGGCATCGAATGCGCAAACGTCACGGCGAATTCGGCGGCGGCGGCGGCGGCGGTAGCCGAGTAATCGCGCGGCAACTCCTGCTAACTTTTATCCGCGGTAATCCTCGCAACGTTCATTTGTGCGGCCCTCTCGCGTGTCAATGACCCTCTTCTCATGATTAAAATTTCATTTCGCGGATGCTGATTAAATTTAATCCTACAACAACTCCTCGTGGATTATGAAACGGCGGTTGTAAAACGCCGTGGATTAGATTGTTGGAACTTTTGATGTGCCTTACCGTGACGAGAAAGTATTCGCGATTAAACAGTTATGGAAATCTCATTCATATAAGGGTGTACCCAGCTTCTGCATATATATATATGCATATGATAAAAAAAATAATAATCCTCTCTCGTAAAAAGATATATAAGCAATTATAATTCCTGATACGCAGGATTTCAAAGCGAAATTTTTTAACGATTAATATACGATGTAATGCAAACGTAGCATACTTTATTTTTAACTTCAACTTTTTTAATCTATTACAATTAAAATTGTATTATTAATTAATTCCTCGATGCCTTTCCTGGGATACGGATATCACAAAATATTTCATATTAATGTTAGCTCTTGCCCTTCAGACAAACAATAATAAATACAAGCTGGAACGTTTTAATAACAACGAAGAGCTTTGCGTTGTCCTCATAAAAGAGCAATCAAATTACTATAAACAGCAGGGATTTAAAATAGATTAATTCCGCCAGAGGCAAATTAGTCTGTTCTCTGAATCAAAACCATACTTTTACGATTTAAGTATCGTCATCAAATTATTTAGAAGGCTGTATTCAATTACTATACAATCGTTTGCGGTAACTGCCAATTATATATAAAGCTGCAAGATAATAAAACACCAAAGCTGATAATAATATCAATACATAAAGATTAATGATAATACTTTTAAAAAACTCAGTAAAAAAGTTACTTCTTTGTTATATTTATATTTATTATTAATTATAGCATCAGAAAAAAGAGATTAATCAAATATAGACATTATAATATATATAAACATCTTCATAATGATATATATCTATAAATCTAGATTTGAAGATCCTACGATTAGGTCCCTAGATTTATTAAATTAATAAATCAATTTATAATTCTAAAAAATATAAAGTTGTTATTACAATTATAAAAAACATTTACTGCATATCATCCATAATCTATAACACACACACATTTTTAAATAAAAATAATAATATCCGCGCGCGCAAAAAATGATACCATTATCTTCTCAAACGCACTTATTTTAAGAGAAAAATCTATTTCTGAACCAGATTTTTAATTGCGTTTTGATTGTTAAGAACGAATAAAACGCAATTAAAATTAACAGTTTCGCGTAAGACAATCTTCTGATTATAGGATCGTCATCGATAGTTGAAACACAACATGGAAAAGGCCGGTAACGATGTCAAATTACAAGATCGCTAAACTACCTGGCGGAACGAGTGCAGCATGAGACTTCGTGGTCATCCGCAAGATTGCACGTTGTTAAGAGTCGCAAATACACAGGGACAGTTTTATTCCCATTCATTAGAAGTTGTCAATGGCGGTCTGATACTACGGTTAAGAGTACTTTCAATACTGAATCATGTATCTTTAAAAGACGAAACAATCACTTCCGTTTGTTATATCTTTGTTCCTCTAATATTTTCAGTCTTACTTTGGTCTCTGTGCTTTTTTCGCATTATATATTCTTGTCGCATTTAAATGACATAAGTCGTAATATATCAAAAATAAATGAAAATCAGAAATAATGAATTTCTTCGTTTCTATAATACTTGTCATCTCTTAGGAAACGACGTGGTCGCAATCGCATGCTAATTTCTTATTAACTTTGCAGATTAATGTCAGTCTAATTTTAGCAGCACTTATTTTAGATTGCTTTTTCATTCCATGTTGCGTGTGATATCAGAGAAAATAAAGACTGAATAATGCGCGAGAATCAAAGGTATTGCAACTTCAAAAGATTATGCACTGTAGCCGGGGTGAATTAGTGAGATGCATTAGATTCTACGGTTAAACCGCACCCCTCTATCTCCACAACCCCGTCCCAATAATATGGCACCTTTGAAGATTTTTCTAATCTCGTCAAAATTATGAAGAGGGTTCGCTACCTGACTCAACACGGTAAGCAAAGTCACTCTCTCATTCGCAACTAAATCAGCTGGAATCAGCTACGCGTATTAAGGAAAACTCTATTTAATGTTTCATTTCGATAATAAATTTCCTAAAAATTTTTCAGTTTTATATCACAGAATAATCAATTTTTTTTATTAGAAAAAAAAGTGCGTTTGTACATTTTACTTTATTCGAATTAAGAATTTTGATAAACAGGCGATAGATCTTATTAAATTTGACGTTAAAATAAATATGCTTGATTTAAACAATGTGAACTCTCCAATCAGAATGTTCACAAATGATCCCTCGAGTATTTTTGTCCGCAAGCTTTCTCAAGGAAGTTAACTACCGATTGTTTGATACAAATATGGTATAAAGTTATACGTCGTGCTTACTCATAATAAAGAAAGGGAAGGGAAGAAATAGAAATCCAAGGAGAGACAGAGAGATGATGGAAGAAAAGAAAAAGCGTGAGAGAAGCGGAGACAGGTGAGAAGACGAAAAAGGAAGTCGGTGAACGACGAAGAGAAAGAGGGAATGAAATGAAGACAGTGGGAAACACAGACGAAGAGAGAGCACCGTCTAGAGAGTATAGTTGAAAGAGAGGGCATCGCGTCCGGCGCAGTGACCTACTATCTTCGGTTCGACGGCTCGGCTATGTAGACAACCGATGTCGTTAGAGTGTATAAAGCGTATACATGGAACAGAAATACACTAATGCAGATATATATGTGCGTACATGGCGTTGATGTGGATGCACCGGTCGCCTATTTCCTCCTACTTTATCCTTCGTCGTCGTCTGATGACTGCATTCGGCGTTATTACATTTGCGTGTCATGCTGTCACGCTGCGTGTGCGAAAGGAAACATGTAGATTATACCACATGCATATCTTCCTCTCGACGCGCCCCATTCTCATCTCTTCGATAAATCTCAAAATATATCGGAGATAATTACAAATTGAATCCGTATGTACACCAGTTTCTCGCAAACGCGAGTCTTATTTGGTTCTTTTACCATGTTTTCTCTCATCAATTATTAAGCGCATTAAATCTCGCTGTGCTCGCATTTTTCTTATATTTCCCGCTATGTTGCCGAGAACGATGTTGCATAAATAATACTAGTGAGGGAAAAGGAGCTCACAAGAGAGCTCCGTAAACTGCGAAATAAGAAAACTAATTTTCTTTCATACTCACCCTTTCAAAAATTCAATGTATGTCATAGTATAAAATTTCGGTATTGCCAGTTATTCTTTATTCATTCATTATTTTTGCAAGAGCGAAAACTAGAGCAGCTCTTGCAGCTCTGCAAGAGTATATAAACTGTCACGATCGATCAAAGCTATCGAAGTTAACATGTCCTCTGCAACTGATTTTTAATTCAGAAGCTGTGCGATGCACCAGGTAAACCTCTATAAAAATGGAATCTACAATGAGAGAACTCACATACAAATAAAAAAAAAATATCACGAAAAAAATACACCGAGAAAAAAAATGTATAAAGTATAAAAAATAAATTTGATTCTATAATTTCTTTGAATTACTATCCCTCTCTCTCCAAAAAAAATTTGCACGTATCATCTTGTTTGCAGTACTTTTCAATAAACGCGATCGTGTTAACAAAAATATATATAATATATGACATAGATGCACCAGATAATCGCACTGTCGTTGATGAGAATTTTCGTACGATTGATTCAATTCCCACGTGGAAGAGTCAATTCCCACGTGTTGATGAAAACAATCGAAACGATCATCATTGACGCTGACTTGAATGCGCGTCCCCGCCAGCCATATCCGTATTTACCGATTATCCGACGCGGTTGCAGGCATGCTTCATTCAGACTTTTGCCTCGGAAAGCCGCGGCTATATATGTGGCACAGGTAGCGCCCGCGGCAACGAGTGATTCTTCTTAAGCATTAACTTAAAGTCGTGTTGATTCTCGGCCAACGGGCACGTACCACGGCGCGTAGCGGTCTCGGGGAGACGAGCATCAATGAAGTATCACTTTTCTCCGAATGATCTTTTTTAACGATTACACTAGTTTCTTTTTTAACATTTCGACGATTGTTTCTTTCTTGCTCCTTTGTTCTCTTGTCTCCGAATTCCTTCGGATATTTGCAACTTTGTGCGGGACGATATTTTTCAATGCGAAGACAGCGAAATAGATTCAAAGATTTGAAAATGTTCGTACAGCAGAAACAGATAATATTTTTGATGAAAGAAAGACAACGTATTACGAGCTCAATAGATATTCCACACCGGAGATATATGCAAATCCTCTTAGTTTCTGATATCTTCAAAAAAGTCGATTATATATATCATCCGGAAAATAAATGCAAAAATTATTCATACCATCAGTAAATCCATGTACAATATTAATAAGAAAAATCTCATAAACATAACATTATATATCATTTCGCGAATAAAAACAGACTTAATCAATATTCAGACAAACAGGCATATGAAAAATACCGACGAAATGCATGTTATAATTATATTTCTGAATCGCTTTAATAATTTCATTTCTAAACATATAATTTACAATACGTCACGCGAAGATACACACTACATAGGTGCGTAAATAACTTGAACAGCGACACATAACGGTTATACCGTATTAACGACCTGTCTGTCACTTTAAAGGAGGAGAGAGAGAGAGAGAGAGAGAATGCGCGCTAACCGCGAGTAGTATAATCTTCCGTTGTTCAACTGAGAAATTATTGCGCAGTGAAATTACACTGTCGATCGTCGTTGGCATGCGGATTTGCTATGAGGCGTTATGAACGGATGTGTAGTATCGCGCGAGGCGCATGCACGCGGGAATGCAGTAATCAACCTCCCGGCGGAATTAGAAGATTGGCAATGCGTTTGGCATGGATGATTTCGGCTCATTTACACGAGATTAACGTGCAAAACGTCAGCATTAGAATCCATTACACTATGTATTCGAATTTATTCTATATTTCACGTACAAAAAAAAAAGAATAACTGAATAGAATCACTAAGTATTTGAAAATTTATTGGAAAAAATATATTAAAACGATTTTGCTGGATTTATGTTCAACTTGCAATTATTGTTAGTACACAAGAATGCGCGTTGATTGTATGATTAATTTTATTAGATTAAGGTAAGTACTTTACTCACGGCCAATAATAAGGGCAGCAAAAGGATAAAAGCTGTCTTCCATATATTCCGCCACGTCCTCTCCATCATGTGCGTGTCCTCTCTGTAATAAAAAGAAAAACAACAAATTTAGCAGTTATAAGCGTCATATTATCTATCGATATATAGAGGATAAAATTTCAAACAATCTTAATCGTATTTATATCATAATTATATGAATTTATAATAAAACAATTTTATTAAAATTATTTATTAAAATGATTCGATAACATATATAAGATTGGTAAAAAAAATAATTAAATAAAATCTTATTAATTATAAATAAAATCTTAAAATAAATTTGTTTAAATTTACAATATAATTGGATTTAAATATATAATTAAACAAAATTATATTGAATTTAAACAAGGAATTCAGGTGAAATTCAAAGTATGCAGGAAAAACGACGCAGTCAAAGAATAACCGTCAATCGCCAGTCGGACGCGCAAGAGTGACATATTTCTTTGTCAACCGCTGCATACGTAACGCATTATGCAATCAACATTTAACCCACATCTTTCGAAATACGGAACTTGCGATCAGAAGCGTCCCGAAAATCTATTCAATCTCGAAAATAAATATACACTTGCATAACACAGTATAAAATCTACACTATTCGTTTTATAATTTTTCTGAAAAAATGTAAGAAAAAAAAATTATTATATATCACGTCCATCGAGAGTCGTGCCTTTTGCAAAATTTATAAAATACAATCACAATCCGCAATAATGAAAAGTAATACGTTCATTATGCTCGTCTGGTTATCGAAATCAAAATTAAAATCTGTAATTTCTCGTACGAAGATTTGTAACGACAATGACGATTCAATACGTCAAATATATCTTTCGTAAGCAAACGAAAGCACGCATGATTACGAATTTTTTTCGGAATGAGGAACGCGTCCAGAACGAAAGTCTTTCGAAAGAAGAACAATTAATCGATGCACCTCGTTGCGTATCCTTCCGGTTCCTAAGAGCCTCGTTCTACAGAAGAAACGCGCAAGCACTTGGACAATCCCCCCGTGAAAGCCACCTGCTCTTCCCCTTTAACGAACCCACGAATGCACCGACCGCAACGGGAAGGCTCCAACAACTCGCGTCAGTTGGTCCTCATTAGGCCCGCTTATGCGCTTTTTCCTTTTCCCCCAATTCTTGTTTTTCCTTTTTTTTTTTTTTCTTATTTTTACCGTCGTGCTCTCGTGTCTGATCGCGAGGATTTGACGGGCCCAGAGGTGGTGTTCCTGGTCGACGGGGACCGACTGAAGGTGCGAGCCACACTCGTCTCAGCCATGAGCCACGTCCCAGTGACCTACTGAAGATCTCGATCGCGCTCGTCCATCGCCCCTCTCGTCCTCTATCTTACGCGCGACGTCAGGCCCAAACAGGCCCACCGCCGTCGACGGCGGTGCCCCTACCACACATTCAATCGTTCCTGCTCTTTTTTCGCGCGTGTTCCTTCTCTCGTTCTCTTCTTCTCTCCTCGAAGAGTAGTAGGGATCTTACAGTACAGGTGAAAGACACGCGCTGGACGAGATATCTCGTCACACGCGTCGCCCGCGCAAATAAAGTTTTCATTGAAAAAAGATTTTCAATGGAAAGGTTAAAATTAGAGATGCCGTAATGAGAAAGTGACGTAAGTAATATATATATAATGTTTCCATTCGCATTCTCGCGATAACAATTCGTAGCAATGCGTATGTCACTTCTGTATATAGAGTAAAATCGAAATGCGCAAGCAACGAAATGAAAACTACACGTGAAATTTTGAAGCGCCTGCATCACGAGGAGATTGCAAATTTATGCGATGCCAATAATAGCTGCGGGGGCGGAGTCGTCGATTTTTGGCGTCACTATAAGTTGAAAATTTTTTTTATCACATCGATCAGTTTCCCGATAGAGAACGAGACAATGGAATGCGAGCCATCCGTCATACGGTCGTTGCAAAGAGAACAAATCTTCGGAGCAACGGAGAGAGAAAGACAAGGATATGGATGCTCGACTCGTGACTCGAATAACATGGGATCGCGATGGAAACCAGAAGCGACACTGACACGCCGAACTGGCTCCAATTTCAAAAAATCGCACGAAGGACGTCGCAGAAGTCGTTGAAACGAGGAGTCGTTTCTCCGCTTGAGAATTGAGTCACGACATACGGACTCTGCTGATCTCTCCTAAGTCCAATTTCGCGAATCGTCGTTTCGCACAGCGTCGTATAACCCGGCGTCGGAAGTAAAGAGCTGCGCGAGCAACGCAGATTTCGCAATACTCACGTGGAATACAAAAATTCCACTCGCGGTGAATTTATTATGACTTTTCGGGGAAACAGATTGTGTACTTCATAAGACGTCTAATTATCTTGATTAACATGCTACACATCTAATATCACCTTCGTTTAAACATATATAACAATATTTTATAACTGAACGAAAAGACCCGATAAAAATGAACGATCAAATGATGATGATGACAATGATTTATCGAATGTGCGCTCGTCTTAGCCGATTTGCCTTTCGCACTTTCCTTTTCACTTCTCGAAATCTTTGCGGTCTGCATATGCCTGCATTTGCGTAATGCCACGACCGATAAGAGCGAGTCTCGAAAGCTAACCGACAACAGTGAGCTGACCTGGATTTCTCACCCGCATGGTGCTAACTCGTCCATCCGGAAATGGCTTACGGTAACCGGCCCACATTGAGGGATAACGACAAACGGTAGATAATACGCGAAAGTGCGAGTGAACATTCTCTTTCGCAATTTTTTTTTTTTTTCGACGTTTACATTATTCGAGTAACGACGCAAACCTATTTCCGATAAACAGATCTTCTTGTGCGGGATTAGATTTCGTATTCGCATTTATGGATATTTTAAATTCTGCTTAATCTTAAATATTAGAATTCTATAAAATATTGAGCAAATTATAATTTACTGAATACTTTGATGAACTAAAAAGATATTCTTATGCGAATATCTAATTAATAACGCTATATTATCAAGGAAACTGACATTATCAGAATGCGAATTCACTCCAATTGATTGGAAGATAATATTACTATCGACATAACGCGTCCATGTATGTTTATTAAAATTATGACTGACAAATGTATACTCTAATAGCGTTATTTGACTTTGATCGATTGTGTGTAACTTCACGAACGGTCTATTCGAGAGCGAGTATTTAAACATTTCTTCTTCCCGGTATAAGAGTTATTCTTTCTGCTCATGCATTTTTTTTTTCTGGAAGGAAGATCCGACAAACTACTTTCATTCATCGAATTTTCTCACTCCGATTATTTTTCTCGGCTTTTTTTTAGTCATCCGGCTGGCCTTTTTTCTTCGCTAGACCATGTGAGATCCCTTATACGCTCGTCGACTTACGGGCATCCTAAATAACTATATCGTATATATGCCGTATTAAAAGCTCCGTCGAAAGTGTTGAAGCTTCCACAAAATATTTAAGAACGAAAAAAAAGTAGAAATTCACGGACGAGTTTCAGTCACTGTGAACCGTCGCTTTGCTTCTTCAACCATTTAATCTAGACGAGTCGTCCATCGTAAGCTCGTACAAGTTTAGTCAATATTCAACTGAATCTCAACCGTCTGTATATGAACAATAGTTACGCTGTCGAAGCTTTATGTCGTACATGATTCGAGAATTAAATTCGATCAAGCAATTATATTCTTCTACTTGAATTTCCTCGACTGAAAAGTCCAATCAACACATACACACAGAAAACGCAACGCATTGGAGAATGTTTTAAAGTCGATCAGACATTTTTTTGTTTTTTCTTAATCCGTTACCACAGGTACATATTTATGCAATTACAGCGCAAGATGTATTTTTATAGCTTTACAACATTAATCTAATGATTATTTGATATGCCAGCGAGTTACTTTATATATACAATTTATGTTTACTTTATATATATAATTTATGCTTACATTTATAAATTATTTATAAAAAATAATATTTATAAAAATACAGATTTTATTTTATGTTTTAAAACCTGTATGTAAAAGTATTATAACGTCCAAAACTTTTTAACAAAATGTATTTTCTTTCTTTATTACATTATTATATAGATTTTATTTAAAAGAAGGAAACGGCCTTTTCTCTGCATATTCTCAAATAATGTAACAAAAGAAAGTAGAATGTGATTATTATGGGCATCGTATATAAAGAACGTGAGTAACGAAACGAAAATCTACAGACTCACTGGTGTCCCAAAAAAGGGGGACTTGTACCTATGGGTAGAAAGGCGGGTTCTATTAGGAGAAAGCGGCCTCGAAAATTAATCATCATGTACCCTATCGAAAATCGTGAGTCCGAGCAATATGGCCTATTCCGAACAAACCAGATTCTCCAAGAATCTCGTTTCGAAGACCCAAATCTCCCAAATGACGAGAATCTTCTATAGAGAAAAGGAGAGGATTGCCTACTTACGCATGCGATAAAATCCGGCTTTTTATATGTACACGGTATTTACGTATGCATACATACATAGACGCCCGACTCTCGAGAAACCACTACGAAGAACAGTCAAGTAGTTGATATTCGAAAGAAAGAGAGAGAGAGAGAGAGAGAGAGAGAGAGACAGAGACAGAGAGAGAGAGACAGAGAGAGAAGAGTGACATTTGTATATGGAATCTAAGACACATGCGAGTAAGAATCCTGTTTTCAAGTACGTCTTAAAAAATGCGGTGTTTTGTCGGAATTTAGATATTATCGTGTTTTCAAATTTAAGGAGCAATTTGCGGTAAATTTATAATCTGAATAGTTACACAGATGTATACAAAGTATATTATAATTTGTCAGAAATTTTTTAACTCATTTTAATCACGTGTTATCTAACTTAATATACAGATCGTAAATCTAATTGTCTATGACAAGTTTGCATCATAATTGTAACATTCGAACATAAGAAAAATATTAAATATAAAAAGGATAAGGCAAAAGAGAAAAATAAAATTTAAATAAATATTAAATTCTAATACACATGAAACCACGAGAAAGCGATAAAATGAAACATGTTTCTGTTTCTTATCAACGATACATAATTACTATTGATTTCTTTCTGCTAATCAGAAAATAGATTACATAATCATGTCAAGTCCCTTCAAGAAAAAGTCCTCCGTAAAATATTGCATAAGTTGCAATGTGTAGTTTTTTAATAGTTTTTAAAAAATGATCATAAATAAATTAAATACATGAAATCAAACTTGTATGAATTTTTCCTTTTAATTTTCTTTCTCTCTGCAGACAATTCTACATTATCTATGTAATTTTATTGATCGTTCGCTCTTCTCCTTTATACTATTATTTCTGGCTAGTTATATCAATATTCACTCTAATTTAACACTGGTTTTATTTTTTCAAATCAAAATTGCTTGCAATGTTAATTAACATGAATAAACAATTTTTTTAATCCTTAGAAAAATGAATTATTAATTTGATTAGAATAAAATTTAGAAAGATAAGATGTTTGCCATATATTTTGGCAAAGAAAACTTCTCTTGTAACGTCCAAGTTCCACATTAAGGAAATCAGATATCTAGTGACAGTAGCAGGCCCTCCTTCCGTATTATTATTTTACCAGGCCGCATGGTGCAACCCTTTGTTCACAACGCGTGCGTGACAGGTGTGTGTTCATGACGTAACATCGGTACCGTTATACGCGGGACACACACCAGGTGAAACCCTATAAGAATGTGACGTGACACGAAACATCGTGCACCAAATTCTGCACTCCCGTGAAAGTGACTCGAATGGGAAGCAAGATTCCGTACAGAATAAACCATACCGGTGCAATTGCAAGATATTTATAACGATACTAAATTTTTGTATACATTATAATATACAGATTATTCTTGTATTTCTGAGAAAAATGCTATATACAATATATAATAATAAAAGAAATATTTTCTCTTATTATTCAGAAATATTCAACATAGATAATAAATCAAAGTCATCTAACATAATTGCTATTACATGTCATTTTTAATAAATTGTATAAACTCATCTAAGAAAACATTATGTGTGTCAGTTATATTTTTCGTTATTTGTCTTCGTATACAGAATAAAAAAAATTATAATTATGTATAAAAAAATAATGATTAAATAACATTTTTTCAAAATTTAAAAGATAATTATATTAAAAATTTATAATTAATAATTATTGACAATTTTAAGTTATAATAATCATAATCATAATTATAAATTCTGTTGTCTTGAATAAAATTTTTGGCTCCTGTCTGAAATCAACACGTGGATTTAATAATTTTTCAAAATTAAAGATCTGTTTTGTCGGACGACGAGTAATTTCTAGATCCGTTCTGCTAAGCGCGTGAAATTGCATTTGGTGGCCTTTCTAACATCACAGGAACCATCACATGGCGTTGAATTTCAACGGCTAACGAGCTTCACCGCGATCACATAATCGTGGCCAGAAAAGCGGAAAATCATGCCGCGACAAAAGGAACTTGTGGAAATCTAGTAGAAAGCATAACGGACTGCTTTACGCGGCTAAGGGGGCAATCAGAGGATAAAGTTCAATCGACTCCCTCTCTCTTCTTCCATCTCTCGAACTATTGTGCCCTTCTCTTTCTCTTAGCTATAATCAACTTTATTATAGTGTATTTTATATATATTATACGATATTAAAATTTCTGGCTGGCTGCATTGTCAGATTAATATACGATATCGATTTTTAGAGTATGGTTTCAATCGGATTCGATATGACATTTCTATCACAAGTTAGACGCGATCTCATCCTCTTTTTACTCTTTATAAACTGCCGCGTCGCATAACATATGGTCTCCTTCTACCTACGCGCGGCCTTATTTCTGACATAGAGCCGGAGAAGGAAGGACGCGCCTCTCCGCGCGAAGAGAGATGCCAGTACGCTGACATACTGACTCGCTACCCCACATACCCTTTTGCCTTTTCAACGTATGCTTGCACGGAACCACGCGAGTGGGGAGATGAGATGAGAAGAGAAAGAGACAGCCAAAGAGGAAGCGTTTGTTGTCTCTTTTGCTCTTCTTTATCGATGACAAAAAAAGTCGCGATGTTTGACAAGTCCGCACACAGTTATGCGGATGCGTAAATTTTCGGCAAAATTTTTTTACGAAAGACAATATACCGAAGAAAGATATCCTTGACAAAATTAAATAGGTAAATGTGCGAATTTTAAAATCGAAGAAAGTTTAATTTCTGATGAGAAGTTCCAACAGAGAAAGACAGAGAAAAAGAGAGCTAAATTTGATGAGCATTAGTCATCTATTATAGTATATATATTTCTTTTCTTCCTTCATAAATAAAAAAAAAATTTGAATATCGAGCAATTAATCTCTCTCTCTCTCTCTCTGGTAACGCGTATAATGGAAAATATCATTTATAACTGTTCGATGAACACTATTTATATCTGTCATCTGTGTATGTCAAACGTGTCTTTCACCTCTTTCGAAAGCGCAAAACAACCGTTGCATATCAAATGGAACTTGCAAATTACACCACAATTAACAGAATACAGTATCACTGATCACATATCGAATAATCACAAACCTCTTTTCCTCTGTGATTCAGCTGATTCAGCAAGCAGGACTTGTTATAATCCTATTGGCACACACACTTGGCACTTGTGACTTCTTTCTGCCGCGTGTCCTCTCCCTTATAGAGCGCGTACCTTTTCTTCACCTTGGAACCGGCCGAAAAGCTCGAGAGAGAGTTTTGTTTATTTCTTTTTTTTTTTTTTTCACGCGAGCGGGATGCCGGAGAAAAAATATGTCGATACTCGGGTTCGATTGTCGGAGTATTTTCGAAGGACACCGGCGACTTTGACGAGTGCGTTAGTTGTGAGCACGCTTGAAACAACACGCGGCCTATATACTCTCCCCTCTCGGAGTCGTCGGCTTTCACCAAAAACCACCTCGGCCACTGCGAGAGGTACGATCGTCGCCTAGCGGAAAAATCGAAATTCTACGTATCGTCTCGCCGATCCCGATTGTTATGAGAAAAAAGAAAAAGAAACCCGCTCTCCGCGATTCTTCTCCCCGTTCAGATATAAGCAGTGCGACAAAAAGTTCGAACCTTTTATTTGATCGTAAGTCGCGACTTTCTATTTTATTAATCATCGTCGTGGAGCTGGGTGGTACGACTAAGGTAGTCTGAGTCATCGATCAAGAGCTCGAATTTGGTAAGGTCCATTCTACCTCGGCTCCACCGGCGGAAGTCGAGCGCAGACCGGATGCCAGTGAAAGTTCTCCGTGCTGCATTCAGGGCCACCACCAGGGTCTTCGAAGAATGCAATATGCTGATATTTACTTATTTAGTTATCATATGTGGGATATTTTCAATTTATACAAGGAAATTCAATTTATATAAATACGATGAAAAATAATACAACGGAATAGTGTAAAATTAAATTCTTAACATGCATAGAATTGCAAATAAAGAATTCTATTTAAATTTAATAAAAGAGTTAGTGAAAAAAAGACAACTCAAATTAATTTTTGCAATTATATCCATGTATGACTTTTTTATTGTTCTTGCATTTGACTTTAAAATTATCATTATAATTAATAAAATATTAATTTTTTTGTAGAATCAATTTTTTTGTATGTTTTGCATAAAAAAGGATAAATTGCGTGTAATAATGAATAGAATAATTCTTTCAATTATATTAAAATATATTTTAATATTTGTCTTTATGCTTTCTTTCATCATCACAAACTATAAGATAAAATTACTTATCTTATACTACTATATTACTTAAGTTCTGTTACTATACTTATATGTATAAATTATTAAAGTTGAGAAATTATTTAAAGAGAAATTATGCGGGATCAATTTTGTGCACTTTTATTTTTAATTTTTAATTTTCATATTTGAGAAATATAATAAGAGAGTTACATGAACATTCATGCATGAAAAGTCTAAAACACTAATGAAAAATATAAATATCATATATTAAACATTATGCCTGTGAAAGGATTAAAACTGAAACTTAGAAATACTATTCTTATTCAAGAACCTTGATCAATCACATATCATCTTTTGATAATCTAAACTCTTTAACAATCTCGGGCTACCTACAATCACTAAGAAAGCAAAATCAAGCTATCTTAAAGAAGTTTCGCAAAGTTTTACTTCTCCTTTCCTTTTGCTCAAGATAAGTATGAAATTTAGGGCAAGAGTTAACTCGGAGTGAACTTTCAAACTCGGAGTGATCCTTTCCAGGATTAAAGAACAGAATTCAAAAGGATAGCTTTATCTCGTTTGTAACAATTTATTTTGAAAAAGATTCGAGAGCAACGAACCAGGCCGAAAAATATTTTCAAAAGACGGATATATCGGAAGGAAAGTAACATCCGCCGATGATCATTAGAAGTGTACCTAGGTAAAGGTCATCGCATATTACGGTGCACGCGATCTTATTAGTAACTAGTTTCTTCTCGATCGTTTGCTGCAACTCGCTCATCCGTGCATAAGGAAGAAACGGTTACGTATAACAGGCTATTATAATAGTACATTAAGTAGCTATGTAAATCTACTGATTATTCGGGTCAAGGAAACTATCCAATTTACTCGTCACTGAGAATGGAGAAGTGTCATCTATAGCGGTAACAAGCTTGTGTGTGTGTGTGCTTGAGATGATAAATACTCTACTAATTTAAAACACTCGTCACACTGAAATTAGCACATGTTAAATATCGTTAAATATGTATTTACGATAAAATTTAATTCTATCGATGCAAGTTAATAAATTGCTACAAAATTCTCTTTATTTACGAGAAAAATCAATACTTTACATGAGCGTATCTAATTTATTATAATAAAGTAATATTAGTTTTAGAATTTAAAGAATCTTACCTATAAATAAAATATTGTGAATTCTCTGTTATATTCTTACGGCTCGGTGTACTGATTATCCTGTATTAGCATACCTAATGTATGTTAATTGAAAGCTTTGTAGGCATTGCCAGACAAAACAATACGCCGCGTGTTTTACGAAACGAATCATCGCCATTTCACCCCCGTTCTTTCCCTCTTCTCCTTCTCACTGGGCTCTCTCTTCCTCTCTCGTTCCGTCTCCTCGAGCGGATCCAATTCCGGAAGAAAGCTGCGCGAACAAATTCCGCCTCGGCCGGAATGGTGAAATTGCGCAATTTTTCCTCGTGCTCTGACGTCAGCAACCATTCAAGAGAGCGCCGTGCGGCTTTCACACGGATCTTGTTTTGTTGTCTAGATACCTACATAAGTAGACTCATTGCGAGAGCACGAGCAAAGAAAGGAAAGATCGCAACAAATAAATTTCGTCCTCACAGTGGGTGTTCTGGACCCACTGAATATCTTTTCTGATAATGATTGTTTCATTGTCAAAGTTTCCATGCCAATTATTGCGAAGCGTTGAAGATTAAATCATCATGTACCCCTTATCATATATATCATATATGTTATATATTAAGAATATATATCATATATTAAGAATTAGATAAATAAAAAAAGAGTAAATTTTGACTTTAAAAATTGTGTTCTATTTAAATAAAAAAAATAAATATAAGATCCAATTAATAAAATGCACAATTTTTAATACACTTAAAATTAATAAATAATGAATTTCTATTAAATTATTAAAGAATTCATTTTGTTAAAGTCTAATTTTGAAGAAAAATTAACTTTTAATCTTTTTTTTCTTTTTAATCTCTCTAACTGAAAGACCAACGTATTTCTGGGAAATTCTATATCTCGTAGAAACTGAATTCATATCAAGGTTGGGTGGTTTTTGTCATCTGAAAAAAAAAACAAAATCGCAGTTGTTAACTGCAGACCTCGGAGCAAAAATAGGCCAAGTCCAAAAATCAATAGTCTACAGTCTACAGTTAAAGAAAGCACATTTGGGCAGTTAGACACACGAGTATGTCATCAATAAATAAGAGTAATAAATAATAGTAAACATATATTATATATACGATTTGATATTTGTGAATTGTCAACAGACCTTCTATTATAATAAATATATTTCATAAATCATATATTAAATTATATATTTCATTGTAGCTATTTTATCTCTTTTAATGACAGTATTATATGAAACTAATATTCGAAAAATTAATAACAAATATTTCCATAATGAATTAATTTATAAGAATGTGTTGCTTAATTGAAAAAATCGGTTTCAAAATCTTCAAAACATTTCTCATTAATATTTCATTCAGTCAAAAAGTGGGTTATCCTAGAAACTATACACACCCATATCTCTCTGAAATTACTCTGACAAAGAACACCGTAATCATTGCCGTAAATGATGCTTTGCGCATTTTGTTATTATAGATCCATGAACATTATCATCCGTATACATTATCCAAGCATTGTCACAGCATTGTCTTAATAATTGCTTCCTGTCGTGAAAATCATTTCCTTAAATGCTTGGATCAATATATATATATATTATATTTATATTCTATAGTAGTCTTGTAGAAACTAACGTTGAGAAACATTCCAGAGATACCGTAAACTCTACTATGTGCCTGTGATATGTCAAAATTCTATTTTGCTTGTTTATTTCTGTCAATATTCTTTTATTAGCTAAATCCAGGTTTAGGTTTAAGTGAAATTATTAATCTTCAATGCGAATCCAATTTCGCCACATGAATGCCATCACTCATTCGTCTCCGACATTGTAATCGCGCGGGACATATGGGTGTTGGAAATACTTTTTTTTTTTTTTTTACGAAACGGTAACGTGGATATCGCACGTTCGGAGGACTTTCTCCCGAGCCGTGCTCGAGCCTTGGTATGTGTGCACGAAGATCCGGTATTCTTGGCACACAACGTACCAGTCTGGAACAGTTACCGTAGCCTCGGAGGAGCAATTAGACTCTCGCGATTAAGCTCTAATCTCTTGGATTCCGCACGGCTGAAACTCGTCTTCGGATTACTGTAGCACCCGCGCGCGGATACGCGGACTTATAAAACGTGCGCGTTGCATCTGAATCTGTGTCTTTCGCATCACGGGATGTAATGTTCGAAGGTTATATTTATATCTGTATCGAACTCCTATACATATATATACACGCACACATTAAACGATCTTTCCGCCGACAGGAAGGCTCTTAATCTCTAGAATTGCATTCCACACTTCTTTCTACAATAAAATTAAAATAGACGCACGTCGTGATACATAAAGTCATATATTAACTTTTACGTAAATAATATAAAAATATATTGATATACGAAATATATTATATTATTAAAAATGATATTTCTTGATGTAAATTTAAAAAAAAAAAAAAAAAAATTAAAGTTTCATTCACGCGCGTTAACGCGATTTAAGGAATGTCCAGTTTCATTAGTGAATCGATATAATGAAGTAAGTTGATTGACACTTTTCGAGGCGCCACGCAAAGGCATGCAGCCGTGCGAGTCTGACCGATTTCTTGTTCCGGTAACACCGGAATCATAAGAATTCGACGATTGGTATCGAAACAACGAGTAAACCACGTCGATTTCGATCGCGGTGCCGCTCGACCGCACGCCTGGCTAAGTCGAACGGAAGATTTAGTTGTGACACACTTTCGAATCACGATGCCGGGGGAGGAAGAGGGAGAGGGGAGGGGGCTCTTCATGTACCGCACCCACGAGATTAACATTACAAATTGTGGATGATGCATCCCATCGACGCCACGTAACATCGATTGATTCGCGACCGATCGTAACCTGTCGCGTAAAGACGGAGAAGAGAGCTTCTTTTTTTATATGATTTATATGATTTTATACGATTTATATGAATCGTCGTACGTTCAATATTATGCAAAGACAGATTAACCCACATATCGATATGATACAAACTATGTAGGAATCTTGATCAAAAAGTGGTACGTTGAATTTCACGATGTTATTCCAGAGATTGTAACGATGATAATAAAATAAAGAGAGACTGATTGAAATGTTAGAAATTTGAAAATCGACTTTTGTAGACTTTATGTCCAAATGTTTGAAAATTATGGCCTATAGTTTACTCTCTTACTATCTAAAACTTTTATTAAGTGTTCTAAAAATATTCATTCTCTACGAACGCGATATAAACGAAATGACACAAAGACGTTGACGAGAAGAGAATAATTTACTTCACTTACATCATTAATAAAAAATGACATTTCACGTATAATATACATAGCGTGCTAATAAAATCGATAATCTTCCGCAGAGATGTTGAATTGCGCAGCGAAACGTTTCGGATTCTCTCTGTAATGAGACAAGCAGAGAGATCGCTCGAAGTAGGTACACACATCAACGGCATCTGGTCGTGCCCCATTATTCGTAAGCACGCGAGAGAAGATCTCTCGGATGATTTCGAAGACAATCGCTTTGTGGGCGTTTATTACAGGCAACGACTGTGCCGATGTAGTACCTATACGCGCTCGTAATTTTGGGTCACCGAATCGTTGACTTTCTTCAATCTTTTCACCGCTCGGGCTCGACGAGAGGAAACAGAGAGAAGGAGCGTAGAGTGCACTCGCCAAACCTTGACGAACGACGGAAAAGAAACAGCCGGTAATTACGGTGAGTGCGGGATAAATCTTCGTCGCGTTCGCGCCGCATGACGTACGCGAATTCGCTCAAGACGAATCACGGCAAGCGTGCGATTGCAAGACGTATGCACTTTACTTATTTATCGAGAATAAAAATTCGTCGGCTTGAAAAGCGATGGATCGAACAGAGTCAGATGTTTTTTTTTTTTTTGTGAAGTTGTTTTTTGAACTTTTAATTATAAAAGAAGATTGAATTTTTTTTATTATATATTTAAGGAAAGTTTTTTTCTTTCATCTATAAATACAAATCGCAAAAAAATACTAATGAGATTTATAATAGATCGCTGTGTTATTTATATCATTTATGTCATTTCTGATATCCACGGTTCCAAGAAGGATTGCACTTTCTGGGACAATCCGTACAGATTCGAGATTCTTAGTATGTCAGTGTGCCTATATGCTAATCGCTCGACGATGAGAAGTTCAACGTGTAATATTCGTGTCTGGTGCGAATACGCTTCCACACGCTCGTGACAAATGTAAATTATCATGTACGTCAGTAAATCCCTTGACGCGCGATTATCCTTCGCACTTAACTCCTTCGCGATACGCGCGAATAGTAGAAAGTAGCCTCGTACGTTTTCAATATCCGTCCTCTCTGCATTTATAATTGCGCGTACACGCAATAACGCGCAATCGTAAAATGATCGCGAAAGTAGAAGAGCGGCGCGGTGCTAATTTCGCAATGCGAAAATTTGCCTATCAACGTGGATATCGTGGCGAAAAATTACATCTAATTATAGCTAGCATATTCTAGCACTTATTAAAAGAGTGGCTATGGAAAGATGCTAATCTTAAAATATTTTATAACATTCCGTGTCGGTTATTTTATCATTCATAAAAATCCATAAAAATGTAATCTTGCCCTAAATCGTATTTGAAATTTACACATTGTGTTTGAAAAAAAAAACACGCCGACCAACTGTAGAATACTGTACTTGTAAATTTTATAGTACGGCGGTGCGAAGCAGACAAAAAAAAGTAGAGACGTCATCTGTAAAATAGCTTAAGACGCTGGGAACAACTGTTTTATCTTTCGTTTCAATTTAAGTATTACTGAAATTAGCCATCCGGATGGAATAGTATGTACCATTTCACGCAGCATTCACGCGATAATATAACTAAGGAACGAATGTATCCCAACATCGTTCTCCAACACCGGTTAACTTAAATTTTCTCCATCTCAGCCGCTATATTACATGTAGGACTGTAATTTAAAAAGGGATAGCGCGTCTCTAACCCAGGATTAGGGAACTTAGACTGTAGCTCAGTCCACGGAAGAGAATGGTATTTAGCAAAAGTAGGTATCTATGTCTTCCTCATATATATAACGTATCTTACGGTTCTCCAGTGAAATGTTATTATGACCGCTCTTATCGCAGATTGACTCTTATCAAAGCGTGAGTTGTAATTCTTGCAGGTTGTACACAATATACCGTGCATTTTCGTCGTGTCATTTCATTAATTCGAATTAATCGAGATCTCCTTTCTTCTCGTAATGACTCGCGGAACCTAATTTAATTTTGAATAACGGGAAGCCTAGTACGAATCGACCTTCTCTCGGTCATCGTATCAGCTTCTTCTTCTATACGGCAACTTCTGCGTAGTATTAGATAAACTTAATTGATTTCTATTCACATCGATGAACATGGGGATCTAGTCTATGGAAGGTAAACGCGACGACCGGATGTATAAATTAATCGAGCCCGAAAAAAAAATTTCCGAAGAAAGTTAGTTATCATCGCGATAATCATTAAAATGGATTAAAATGAATTCGATCTTTAATATGGACCGTATACAGGGCATACTAAAATTGTACACTTTCTCTTTAAAGAATGTGTTGTATTATTCAGAAGAAAAACGTTCCCCATTCGTTGCCGGATTACATTGACGTCACTAAAAAGCGCTCCATTTTCGCTTTTCTAATATCGGCACGATGACGACGTCGTTTAAGTCAGTCGACACATTCACTTTCACCACCCACGTGTCAATTTTCTATACTGTTAACCGCATTTGCGTGACAATGACTCACTGTCGCGAAATCCCGTTTTTCGATGAATATTTTATCTCGTATCTCGCTTTACGGGTGTGTATTCTTGTTTAATAAAGACCCATAGTGAAAAAGATTTGAATCCGGTTCGTAATTTTTTAAAATTATTAAAACAGAGTTCTTTCCGCGTTAATCCTTTTAGGGATTGCTTTCATCTTTCAGAAGCTTAATTCGCGAAATACCTTTCATTCTCATTCAAAAACTCAAATTCAATTTTCCCTTTATATTTATTACGTAAAAATCTCATCTATTGATTCATGAAAATATCTTGTCTATATAATCCATTCTTAAATAATCTGTTCATGAAAGTATAAAACATACATATCCGATACATTATAATACTTTCGATATATATTTTTAATCCATACATAAATAAGTGAAAGGGAAGACAATTCCCTGCTATTTTCATACCGCCTTGCGCATGACAATATCTATAAGCAGAACTACTGCTTGCTTTCACTTTTCACTTTTATCGTTTCGCCTCTTGCACGTCAACGACCACCGGAAATCCGAATATAGAATGACGTCAATGAATGGTTACGATATCATTTCTCAAAACTTTCTTATGACGCAGACTATTGGTAATCGAAATTGAGACAATATGTTTATTTTTTTTTTTAATTAATATAATCAGTATAATTTCCCTCTAAATTTTTATTCTTAATACTTGAATCATATTTTTGGCGTTCTTTAAGAAAAAATATAAATAATGTGCAGATATTATTTAATAAACTCTTATTATAAAATACAACACCAATTTTCCTACTTAATAAAAGTAACATTATTTTTACGTTTAAAATTTATTCAAAGAATAATTATGATCTTCTCGTAGGATCGAGTAACGCCGCATTTTTCAGTCGAGCTGATCAAATTTTTTCAACAACGAGCTCGGGTACGCCCCTGGACTCACTTTCACCGGCTGCATCCTGCGTATCCGAAATCAAGATTCTACAAATAAATAGAATAAGAGATGCACCAAGATATGCGATAAAATGCCTACGCGCACTCTTTCTTCTTCTTCTTCAACGCCTTTCATTCAAGATCACATTAAGAGTGGAACTCGTTCCTTTATATTTTATAAGAAGAAATGCTCGAAAACGAGTAAAGATTGCATCGGGATTATTAAATTCTTTTGTCTTTTCAGTCGCGTTACACTTACTTCGAATTACGATACAAAAGAATAGTTTCCAAGGCAGTCATTTTACGTCGTCATCTCTTTACAGAGCGATATTCATCGCAAAATAGATCATTAATCTAACGTTTGCCATATACGAGCAATTACTATCGCGTTTTACTGCAATATAATATGATTTTTATTACACAAATATAAAAATATATATAAATAATATTTCATAATTTTATTTTAATGCAAGTAAGATAATATTATAAAAAATATATATCAAACATATCTATAATAATTATTTATCTTGATTTTTGCACCTCTCTTCTTTCTGTTCTAAGTTTATTTTTCTTGTTTTTTTTTTTTCTGCAAATTTAAAGAAAGGACTAGCCAGCTTAATTAAAAATATGTACTTATATTATTAGGTTTACACGAAATTTTTTAAATAATAAATATAGACACGTTTCGCACGTTCTTTTTAATAAACATTTTTAATATTTTTATGAGAACGTTATTTTTCTATCACGAATTAATTATATATATATATATATATATATATATATATATATATACACCTTCTGAAAGAATTAGATATTGTTACGATTGAAAAAAATTAAGCAATTATATGCAACTGGTTGCCTTACGATTTACAGTTACTTTATTTTTGCATTTTATTTCTCTCGATTGAACTTTCAATGTTGAAAATATCGCACCTCTTTCTGCGCTCTTACTATAAATTTCGTAATACGATCGAACTAGTGCATTCGCCAACAATAGCGTTGCAGTGGCTTTTCTCGCAACGGAATTCGAGCCACATCGATACTGCGGGGAGAATCGCATCTAGCACTCCCGCAGCTTTTGCGAAGTGCATCCGGAATCGATTGGCGCTCGGCATTCGCAAACAGAATATTCGCTCACTGACGGCTAGATACGTTCTATCCTATCCATCAATTTGAACGGGTCATAATCGCTCACTCGCAAATTCTCTTCATGCACATTAGCGCGTTCTACACACTCACGATAATTGTGTATCTTTCTTATCCTTTCACGTCCTTTCGCGCAGGATAATCGTGTATTAAAACGAACATGTTTTTGATTAAGTAATTTTTATGCAATCATTATATCATAATTCTTATTTTAGAACGGCACACATATTTGTGAAATATGTACTTAAAAGTTCTATTACAATTTAATTTTTCACTAATGTACGTAATTTTATTTTACGAAAAAAAATTATATTTTTTCATTGTTTTATGAATATTTAATAGATAAATATTTAATAGATAATATTTAGAATAATATTTAATATTTAATAATAAATATTTATTACAAAAACAAAAATATCAAAAAGTATCAGTTCCAGATTAATCCTCCGTTAGTCGCAATATTCAAGATATATATTCATCATACAACATATTCTTTTATGTATTTTAGTGTCTGGTCTATTAGCCAAGTGCTAATAGAAAGAAAAACTGTCTTAAGAAGCTGAAAAAATAATGGAAAAATTAATGTATCTGTAAGATATTATAAATATATTTAAAAAATATTGCAATTAATGGAAGGTTAATTATACGAAATTTTCCTCAGGACAAACGATAAATATTTCGTATACCAGTAGCTAATTACAGCGCAATATTATCGTCGATACACCGTCTAGATCACGGTGACTTGCGAAATCTGTATCAGTCCAACCAGCGCGGAGAGGACGCTCTGATTCCTCAAGCAATCAGAACATGGCGATCGGCGGCGTTCTCTGGCCCCGAACAGGTTACAATCCGAAACTCAAGTCAAAGTCAGTTGCAATTTTCCAAAGTGTAAGTAGCGAACATATCGAAGATATATGGTCGCGAAGATTTAACCTTCGAGAGATAATCGATGAAACTCGTCGAACTGCTCCTCTCGAGATATGTGCACCACAAGAGCCGAAGATACGCATTCACGACTCCGAGATACCAATTCTCTCAGGTGTTTGTCCGATACTCTCGCAGGGATATTTTACTGCCTCGCGAGAGCCGGTCGCTCGCGGATTATCGACCTGGTGCAAGCGAGTGGTGCACGCTTCGTACACATGGTTTATGGATCGTGGCCTATACTCGGATATACCGTCAGATACTCGGCCAATGGAACGTTCCGAATAATACTTTTAGTTGCACGTTGGCCGATTAACAAAAATCAGAACGAAATGAGAGACCGTTTTTAGCGCCGATAACGGCGAATTATTAATTTCCTCCGAATAGATATGGAGACCGATTCGGTCAAATAAAGTTTAAAAACAATGACTTGATCCATTTTCCAGAAATAATACGAGGGATTATATCGATTTATGTCATATTTCAGTATTGTCAGCATTGCGAAGACTAAAATTTATTTTAAAATTTATTTATTTATTAATTGAAGCGGACGACGTTATAAATAATAAAAATGTCAAATACACGTGTCACATAGATCATTCAAGAAAAAATAATTAAACTAGATCCATATTTAAATCTTTTTAAATAATGTAGAAATAAATTAATCTATAAAATGTAAAAAGAAAATATCACTTACATATAGCATCATAAAAATTCACATTTTAAACTCAACTTACATTTATGTTTATGTAATCATCGGATCAATTTAACATTGTAAATAATACAGCTCTCTCTCTCTCTCTACCTAAGAGATTGTAAATTTACTCGTACGAAGATCAAAGATAACATCTGAAATTGACGCAGCCAATTATTTAGCGCTAAAGTGCACTTTAGCGCTAAACTTGTCTTTAGAGCTAGAGTGACATTTTCACCCACCGTGCATCTTCGAAGAGATGACGAGCGCGGCTTCCCGCGCTCGTCATCTCGAGACGGTACATCCGATCTCGAGTACATGCCGCCGCTCTCGGTTCTCGCGTGAACGCACGAGCGGCACGAGGAGAAAGTTTCTCGAAGCCAGGAAGTGAAGTAGGCCACGACTTTGACCGCTCGCAAGGTCCATACTCCCGTGGCACGCCACTTTGTAATGTCTCGTTCCTTCTCCGGCCTACACAACCGAGCCCCGTGTGTGTCACGCACGTATTTGTGTGCGGTAACGTCGCCGCACCATCATCCGGGGATGTGGTATGCGGATCGTCGATGAGACTCTTCCATCGTCTCGATATTCTTTCTCTACAGGGTGGCCCAGAAAAGGTGGAAATCAGTAGCAGGAACTGATCATATTCTTTGACCAGCGTCCAGCCGACTTTCCCTTAGCGGAAATTTCAATCGAGCCCTGATTACGGAGCGTCTCAATTTTATAGATTTAAACCTCCCTTGTAATATAAAGTATCAGAATATTTACTTATCTCAATATTTTTTTGTTTTGTTTTTATTTATCATAGAAGATACTCTGTCATGACTAAAATTCCAATTTTTAATTGCCAATGTAAAATGACATTTAATGACTATTCAGTCTACATTCACGTTCTAAAAATCGCAATCGAGCTCGTTAAACAAAAGAAATATTTTCGACTATTATACTCGGGAAAATTTATGCTCGGCGCGGAGATGATAATGTATTCTATTACGATTTTAATTGAACACACTGTAGTCGCGGTCATAAGCCGGGGCAAGCGTTGCCTATTGAATTTGTATGATAAACGAAGCCCTTTAATCGACATTATTTATTATAGCATCGCTCCCCGACGATGAGCCGCATAAATAACATGTCCACGTAAAACGAGGAGATATTTTGTATTTGCGTTAATGTCCTGCTAAAAATACACAATATAAAATATAAAATATAAGTGCAATAATATCTTCCATAATGTCATTTTGCCACGATATATAATGTATTTTGTAATTTAATCTAATTATGTTGAAAGAGAAAATTTTGCTTAAGCAATGATAATGTGAGAGAGATATAGAGAAAAATATAATCTTTTTTTATAACTTAGTTAAAATCAAATGATCAGAAAAATTTTCTATTAAGTTAGAGAATTATAATCTAATGTAATCGCGCGCGTGCATCTGTTAAAATTGATATAGCGATTTTGATTCAATGTCGCGTGCTAAACATTAATGCGACAGTAACTATTTAATGCACATCAATTACACATAGTATATTAAAGAGTTTGAAATTATATACATATAATTATACATATCTTATAATGTTTTTCATCATTAAATTTATATATATATATATATATATATATATATATATATATACGTACATTTCTAATTATATAATTTTATCATATATTTTGAAAGAGATATTAAATTATAATTAATAATTAAGCTTCATGAGATGATAATAAGCTGCTTCTACTTCACCCAGACTTTTTTCAACTATTTTTTCCTCCAATTATGCAATGCAGAAATATGATAAAAAGAACGAGGATCAGTTAATGACATATAACATAAAACCTCTTACGTCAATTGCTTGTTGCAATGATTTCTATTGTGCTGCCTGTGGTTAGAACGTGTAAAACTGAATTGTCTTTGCCGATAGCGAATTGGTCATAAAATACTATTTTCAGATACGTCAATCGGACATTACACACATGCTCACCCGACTAGGTCAAGGCTGTTTTTCCATCCGGTAAACGTGCATGGAGAGTGCCACTTGTCGCCTCGTCGTCTCATAATAATATATCCAAATCTCCAATATATGCTTAAAGTCTTCAAAATATCATGTTTACGCTCATTATCAAATTTTGCGGAGAACATTTAACTCTTCGCAAATTTATTTGTTTAATTTCTTTTAATTCCAGTATTATATTCCATATCTAATATGTAAAACAAATTTTTAAAATATTTACAGTTTTTAATGGAACATTTGTACATATGGGATCAATTAAAACCTAACAAGAAGACCGTTACTTGTATTGAAAGGGCGGTTTTCTTACATTCTTCATTGCTCTCCCGCTTGCTGTTAATAGTTAATTGCACACTGTCTTGTTTGCTTTGTTATCTGGTTCTGGGTGATAAATACCGTGCTATTTTCCGACCATATTTCGCGGCATGCAACCAGCGTTAAGGAATCACAAGAATTATTATACTGAGCTTTCTTTTCATTGCCTGCTTCTCCATTGAAATCAATCATGTTGCATTCACACGTATCTCAAATAACGCTAAATCTCTGCAGCGAGTTTTAAACTATGCGGACAAGGATAACAACGCTGCAAGGGTGGTAGCAACAAGCAGGCAATAAAACGATGCACGATTCAATTTTCTTACGCATCAAATCACACGATAAATGTAAGAGTGACGTCACGATAAGAAAGTCGTGGCCGCACTTGTGCAAACAACTTGGAAATATATGTTAAGTAGGTTCCAAACACAAAATGCCCTCATTTGCCAAATATATTCGATAAAAGTATGCCGTATTTATTTAACAATCTTTATTTCATCATGTAAAGTAAAATATCACATACTCGTCCCCGAATTACGATATAAATTTACTGTTGTTTTAATCCGTTATGATTTAATATTCAAAGAAAATTTCAAGACACAACTCGTTAAAAGACATATAAATGTCATCGACATTTAAGAGCGAGAGACATCACATATGTACTTATGAGTCGCGTTAAAAAGTCAACGATTACGATAAAAATGCGTGAAAAATAGGATAAAGCGAGACGATCGAAAAGCATCCCGCGATTAAAGAATCAAGTTCAATATTCACGAATCGGTCACGCTTTGCCGCCCAGATCGATCGCATCCTTCCATCGACCATACTTTCTCCGCGCGGACTCTTGCCAGAAATCGACGATTATCAGCCAGCGATCCGGATTCATCATTCATTTAATAACGAGAACGAAGAGGGAGATCGAGAAATATATCTGAATTTTTTTTGTTGGCTTGATGTTTCATATCCGAAAGCTATAATATAATTATATCAATACCAATCAAATAATATGACATTTCATCTCTATTTTGATAAAAAAATATTCTCTGTAATACTATATATGTTATACATTACATTTATTTTAGTAAAAAAGAATATACTAATATAAAGATATTAGATTTCCTCTTATTCGAGATTTCAAAACTTTTAAATTCACTTTAATATATAATAATTTGATATATAAAAATCAGAGCTGCCTAATAATATCCAAAAACCTCTAGTATATTTTGATAATAAATTTGTTTCAAGTGACTATAAAAATATTGCCACTTAAAACATTTTATTATTGTATAATTCAAAATTAATTCCCTCTGTGTTGCTACAAGATACTTTCTATTATTTATGTAAAATATTGTGGTACAAAACAAGGATATTTATTATATATGATATTGTGTGATTATTTTATATATTGTATATTCATCAAAAAATAATTTTGACGCTAAGAGAAAAATGGAATCACAGTAAATTATATAAATTGGATTGAGGGTAAAATGAAGATTCGCGATCTCTACGGGCAAATGTCAGTTCGATGCACCTGTTAGAATCACGGCGAGAAAGGGCTCGAAAAACAAGACGATTCGACAAGTACGACGTTTATATCGTGATTACGTCCCCGCGTCCTCATTTTCTCGTGATGTGGTATAGTTGGCAACACTAGTTAACGTTCACGCACTTGCATCGACGATCGGCCACCAGTGAGTGATAATCGCGGAGTAGGTCACCGGAACAGCGCCTTTAGCGATCTGCGTTCTTCGCCACCTTTGCGCCGTTTGCGCGCGTTCGCGCGCTCACACACACTCGCGTATCCTTGAGTGACGCGTACTGCAATTTTACATGTCGCACGTGCACGTTAGATGTGTGTGCGACTGTAAAGAAGAGACATTAATTAGACATGAGCCTTTTAAAGCAATTTCCATCACCAGTGAGCCGAAGATGAGTAACATCTTGAAACCGAAACAATTTTCGTTTGTGTCCTCTTTAAATATAACAGTCGCAAAATCAATTTTATCAGTATTAAACTATATCTAATAAAATATTTAAAAAATTGCATAAATTTCGATTAATAAAAATTTAATATAAATATCTATATAGTTATATATAAAGTTAACTTTATATAAATAGTACATATATATATATATATATATATATATATATATATATATATAAAGATTATCCAAATAACTTTTTAAAAAAATTGAAAAAAAATATTAAATTTTTAATTTTTAATATTCATTATAGATTGAGGAACGTGGGTTTTATGCTTTATGCGATTTTATATTATGCTTCAAAGCATTTATATTTTATTAATTTTCCAATTAACTTTTATTAAATTTTAATTATTATTTTTTTTTTTTTTTTAGTTGAGGTGATCCAATACATTTTTAAATCATTTCTATGTTTAAACAATCGTTATTGTATTACATAGTAGACAGTTGCTGCTTCGAACATACACGTTATACCAAAAACGTGTTTGCTTTAAGCGGTTTTGCATCATCAGCGCACGTCGAGCTTTAGATTAAATTTCATTGTCATTAGAAGAGAAAATCGCGCGCACTTCCCTTACGCGCACTTCCCTTATAAAGTCTCCAGGCACCATTAACACAGTCTCTCTAATTGTAATTAACCTCCGTCTACCAAGAAGACAAATACGAGCAATTGTTCGAAAACTACAAGGAGTTGAAACGCGAGCGATAAAAACCGAGTCAAGAAGTCATCCGTGTGATGGGAAATGCGACAATATCTTTATACAGGAAGTGCACATACAATTTACAACTTCAAGTATTCAGGAGAAAATCTTAAAGTCATCACTTTCCGGCTTGATAATAATCTGATCTAAAGAGCACTGAACGCTCCAATCGTATTATACAAATAAGAATTACATCCCTCTTTATAATTCTTCATTTAAAGCTGTAAACAATATGCTTAAAAAATAAATATTAAATTAAATTTTGACGAATAAATTAGGTATCGACGTATCGAGTCATTATTTTCTATTTATAAAAAGTTAACAACATAATTAATAGCAAGATTAATGGCTTACTAAAAAATTGCAATCATTAAAAAATATTTCTATAAATAACTAGAACTGCCGGTTTGTTTTATAAGAAAGATGAGAAAAGCGTTAACTTAAATCATTGGCTAAATCTTATTCGTGACTCTCGTTTATTTTTTACTTAATTAATGGACGCGATTTACCGAGTGCTGCTGCAAATTCGACGATCCGCGAAGAAATGAATCAGCCTAATGGCTGCAAACTAAAATTAGTGAACCATTAAGTAACAGATTAATGCAGATCGAAAATTGCAAGCGTAATTATCAGCTAATTAGCGTGTATCGCTCGCGTATATAACTCGTTACATCTATGTGGTAAGTATTATTATGGTATAAACATAGCGCGTGTGTAATAAATCGACAAAAAAGAAAGACCCATTCGTAAATCACTGGAGAAATTCTTTTCGAACATTTCTTAAAAAGCGAGCGTTCTCGCAAATTTATCTTTCTCCGATATACTTTTTTCTCCCCACAAATTCTCTAATAAATAATAATTATATTTTATTTTAACTTTATAGCGCGAAGCTTAACAAAAGTATAACGATTAGAAATACCGGACTAAATGTTAATCGGAAATAATTGATAAAAAAATAGAAAAAAAATGGTAAAATCATGTTGATGAATCATGAAAAGTGTCAAATAATATTGTATATAATAATAATAGGAAGTTGTAAGCATAAGATTAATTCTCTATAAAAGAGTAAAAAATCAAACTGCTATTTTTAACATGATACAATATTCACGGATATGAAATTTGCGATCGAACGAATCTTCAGCAGCAACAGCGTGCATAACGTTGATTCTGCTGAAACTGTCAATATACGAAACGCAGGATATGCATTCAGTGCCTCGGGGCATCACGGAAAACGTATGGGAAATTTTACAGAGAATATTGTGAATGTGTATACTTTGTAACAACGTAAAATTCGATTGTACTGTGAAATTGTATATTTAAAGTCGAAATTCGACGACTAATATTTCAAAAATTCGATCGTAAAAGCTTGTGCTTTTATTCGTCTCATTTTTATCAAAGAGTTAAAAAAAATATCCGCACATATGTGTACTTACTGTAATACTTTTGTAATATACAACATTTATCAAAATAATATTAATTTTTTGAATGACAGAGAGAATGTATTTATAATATTACTTTACTTTTACCTGTATATATTTTTTTATTATTTTTCATATAAAATCAAAAATTAATCTAATTAAAGAAAAAATATTATGTAACATTCATAATCATAATTATATGCCGAAAAGGTAATCAATCGTTTGAGATAATGCTCTGCAAAATATATATGATTAAATATCATTAACATAGAAGAGTACGATGACCGAGGATCTAAGACTACGTTAGATTAAGGTAATGAGGTCGCGTGTCACCAATAGCATGGTGGATGGTTACATGTGGATATATTGGAAAAGTGCAGCTTCCGCGATTCATCGATCAAGAAGCAATGAATAATCATTTTTGAATATCGTAAGCCGGTGTTACTCTGACGTATCGATACTTGCAAGTAGCATAAGGAAAAAATATGCAAATACACAAATAAAAAAAAAAATACTATGTTACAAAATATCTTTGATGATAGCTAATATTTGGCCGTCCTAGTCATACGAAGTACTTATCGCTTAAAAGCTACTTGTAACGCGCGGAATAATTATTTATTTCTTCGTATTCTTTCATCCTTCCATTTCAATACCGATGATTTTCCATAATCTTACGCCTGGAATAATCGACGTTTACGCGCCTTTTTCTATTGGTCTGTTAAATAAATCGATAGCGGCAAAACACGCGGATGCAGAAGAAACGGACGGATGACACAATCGCTCTCGTTAATCATATCTTCGACATCGTTCATCGCACGCTCGCGGCCACCCATTAAATATGAAGAGGTATAATCGGTATATCGATTGCAAGCGCGAGTAGTTTCTCGCGATTAGGATCTTGGAACTCCTCCTACATGTTGCGCGTGGACGCTGCATCAGGGATTGGGAATTTCACGTTGGATATTTAGCAAAAAAAAAAAAGAAAACCTCCACACGAGATCGCTGCATTCAAATTACACAGGTTGGATTCGTGCGGTAATTAACCCAATTCTCGAGCTAACGCGAAGAAAATATTAAGCAAATAAAGGGGAAGGGAATCGCGCCACGGAATACAGATCCCGCGGGCAGATAATGTCCGTCCGGCTTTCTAAAAGCGCCAAAGCGTTTCGAACATTCGGCCGACCCTAATTGGATATCTAACGTCACGTAGCTATTAGAACGCAAGCGTATTTTAATAGCTCGAAATTGAATCGATCAATTTTACTTTGTGACTTGGGAATAGAATGAAAGAGAAATGTGTGACGTTTTCCAGAATATAGCACGTTTAAGCAGGTCTTTCGTACGCGACGAGAAAAAAATTGACAAAAGAAATTGATGAAAAGAATGCTATCACGTCATCATTATAATGATATGTATTATAATGATGTGTATTAGTGGCGAATTGAATATTTCGTTGTGATAAAAATAACAGTAACGCAAACTACGGCAAGTGTCATTTAAAATCATTTTACAAGCACAAAATAAAAACGCAATAAATAATATATTATATAAAGAAACCTAAGAAAATTTTAAAATATTCAAAAAATATCGTACAATTTTTAAAAATTATTTTTTTAGTGTGAATATGGTGATAAGACGATAAGACGAAAGAACAGGAAATTTTTGAATATCTCAAAACTTTCTTGCGACTCTTCGTGTGTAGAACATTACCTTAGCCACTTAAATTCTTGACAATATCGCATAAGAGGCGCTGTGATTTCAAAACAACGTTGTCATCGTCGATTTACATCACGTTTAAACTCAATGAGTACAAATAACAGTTAACACGCACAAATAACCTTCCCATTATATAAATAATATTTCATATATATATCGCGCACTATCACACGAGACTTACGCGGGCGCGTTTCGCGCGCGGCCTTGGAAGTAACAAACAATCTAGAATGAAATGTCACTTACACGGAACTTCATCCCGCGTAGGTGACGCTCGATGCGCGCGTCGTCCAATAAGAACGCGTCGCGCGGCCGCGATGTACATCTGAATAAAGTAATAGCCAAATGGCGGAAGCAATCGTGCGCTTTCGACTTCCACTTGCCGAGTTGTTCATCTTACTCTCCATTTCTTAGTTCGTGACGGCGCTTCGATTCAAATCGGCCGCCCGCGCAGAACGCCAATCGCCGCGCGCCGCCGCGACAGTTCGCGTCGCGCGCCCGCCAATCGTCCGTGATGTTGCACGCGAGGTTCGTCGTGACAACGTGTCGCGTCGCGGAAACTCGGCTCGCGCGATCTGTAAGCCGGATCACCGCGTTTCACGGAGGATCGAGACGCGCGATAGGCGATCGCGCCCTCAATCGCGGTCATGTGTCGCGCGAAGTTATGCGCGAGAATTACCTGAAAACGTACGAGAAGTGCAAGTGTAAGTAGCAAGCGTCCGCCGCAGCCATGCCAGTAGCCGCGTCGTTCGATGTCTCAACACGTCTGTCTCGCTCGCACACATTCCACGCGCGCGTGCGTCTCCGTCTCGCATGCGCATCACATTCGATATATCGATAAGATACGACCTTGACACAGCGCCGAAGAATTTATTGTTATTGGCGCGGATTTATTTCCCTCGGTGGGGGGGAAACGCACCGTTACGCATACCAAGTCTTTAGGAAGGGATGAGATTTAATTAAGTCTAGAATTTTTTATGCGGATGAGAGAGAGAGAGAGAGAAAGAGAGATTTCGTAGTATTTGGCGACGATGAAGCGATTCTGGCATATTGACAAGTATTTGCCACGTGTCCGAGAGTTACTATTAATGCGCGCGATTAGTCTTTTCCTGTTATTCATAACATACCTTTGAAGGACAGGTTCGATATTACCGACTATATGTCTTTATTGTAAACAATTGATTTTTCTTTTTTAAATACATCAAAAGACTCGAATTACAAATGCATATTTTGTCACTTATGTAAATAAGGAATCAATTAACGCGCATTTATTATTATTCATAAATTCGCTGAGCGTGTCAATAAATAATAAAAATTGAAAGTTTTATCAAGAAAAGTATTTAATCCGATTCACATAAATCTGTTACGGGTGCGAAAAACATGACATAATGCATCGTAAACGCGTCACAAGATTTAAGATTAAAAGTATCTTGTATCTCTGCCAATCCCCTCGTGTTGACAAATTTATTAGTCATATTATATTTATCGTTATAAGCAGACGATCTAAGACTTACTAAGTCATATTAAGCAAATTATTCGAGAGAACAGATAAAAAAGTACATAAATTATTGATGAGGTTTGCTATCTTTTCTCATTACTTTTTAGCTCATCGGACATTCATCTTAATTAATTAATTCGCGACGGCGCCGAAAAGAACGACATAAAGAGGCCGAATAGAAAGAGAGAAAACAACGGAGACAGATTAGATTTAGATCGGAGATTGGTTTCTCACGGCACGACGAAAGCAGAGACGAATGTATAGGCAGAAAAATCTAGGACAGTGAAAATCAGCTTGTGTATCTGTAAAATGAAACGAGAGCACCGCGCGAATTGATCGCCAGTTAGGTCTGAAGGAATATGATAACTGTAGTTCTCATGTCATTCCAATTAGAATCATAATTCGCATGGAAGTAAAATCGAGAACAATAGATATATTTAGGAGATTCTAATTTGTCAAAGAGCATAAAAAAATGATTCTATTATATTATATATTATTTATTATAGAACAGATTTTTTTAATGCACCAGATTCAAACATATAATTTTTTTAAACTTGCGAATCTGTACCTGTAGTTTAGTTAGTAGTTAATTTATTTATATGGTTGCAATTTTAGCAAAAAAACTCCCGCAAGATGTGAATCCAAAGGGTGTATTCGCCTGCAATGAACTTGATTTAAAAGAAGTCCAGGTCTATGGATTTGATTACGATTACACGCTGGCCTGTTACAAGCCATCCATGGATTATTTGCTTTACAATCTGGGACGCGACATGCTCATTAAAAAATATAAGGTTTCTATTACATTTGTGTAACAAATTCGAATATTCATTAAAAACATGATAGTGCTTAATCAATGCAATTTTTTTTTTAATACATTCTCTTTTAAATGATATATTCTTATATCATAATAATATGAATGAAATAAATTACTTTATTTGAAAAGCCTTCAATTTCAAATATGTATAATTGTTAAATAGAAAGAAAAGTATGCATATATGTGTGTCGCGAGCTATCCAACATCTATTTTATTTAAAAAATTATTATTTAATCATATAAATATAACGTGTTAAAAATATAATCTCATTTATATTTTATCGACATGAGGAAGCTGAAAAAATTAAAAGTAAAAATACACAGAATTTTGTCACTTGCCTTCATCTCAAAGGACAGCTACTTAAAATTTTTGCTGAAATCAAAAGACAATTACATTTCCGATTAGAATTTCATCTTGAACTTCGCTTAAACTCATTTAATTGCTCTTCCAGTACCCAGAGGGAATTGCCAATTTGGAATATAGAGAAGATTTCGCCGTCCGCGGCCTCCATTACGACATCGAAAAGGGTCTCCTGTTGAAGCTCGACAGCTTCTTGCAAATTCAATTGGGCGCCGTTTATCGTGGTTTGCATCCTGTACCCGACGACGAAGTCCTCCGAATCTACAAAAATAGAATAATACCAATAGCTTACGTGGAAGCTTCAAACAAACACTCTAATGTAAGTTTATTATTGAGGAAATTGCAAATGTCAATAAATAAAATTAAAAATATAATAACGCATCAAGAGAGTAAGTACACATAATATGAAACGGCATGAAACATATTTCTTTTTAACAAAAACAATGCATGATATGCTTAAAACCATAAACCTGTAAATATAAAATTATTTCTTTTAGTTTAGAGTTTCTTTTTATTCTTACAGTTGATAAAATTTTGTTTTTTTTTAATTGTCAAGAATTCCTTCTTGAAATTTCTTTTGTGCTATGAAATACAAAAAAAAATAACAATTCTCGCAAAATTCATCATTTGTTTCCATTTGTAAAGAAAACTTTTTATAGTGTACTAAAAATGCTTAACCTTCTCTATTTGTATGTATCAACATGTGTGTTTTTGATGATGGGTCGTATTATTCAGAAAGTGAGTATATGAGTATACATATATATAATAATTTTTGAGAAGATTCTAATACAGTATGCACACATTTTTTTCTTTTCTTTAAGGATGCTATACATCGCGCGAAAATGGTTCAATTAGCTGATTTGTTCTCGGTGCCGGAAATGGGTTTATTATGCAACGTTACGGAGTATTTTTTACAGAATCACATTGATTATCATCCAGAGATATTATTTAGAGATGTTAAGGTAAACTGCATTATTCTTGCATAGCCAATCCTGCTAATTGTTTATACAATTAATTTTATACAATATATAATCAATATATAATCAAGAATTAATAACAATATATAATCAAGAATTAAATACAATATATAATCTAGAATTCTGTGCAAAGCTGCCATCCTATAATGCATCAAATGGTGGTGGAAAATGTGTCCGAGTATCTAGAACAAAATAAAGATTTGAAGAGATTTTTTGATCGACTTCGAAAAGCCGATAAGAAAATGTTCTTGGTCACAAACAGCCCTTTTCATTTTGTGTACGCACATTCAAAATAATAATTTTAATTCAGATGAAATATTTATCTGAATATAATAACGTCTAAATATTTTTTAATGTTTTGCAGTAATAAGGGTATGCAATTTTTGGTCGGTGAAAATTGGAAAGACTATTTCGATGTAGTGATCGTTCAAGCGAGAAAACCAAGATTTTTTACCGAAGAAACGCGTCCTTTGAGAATTTACGATGAAGTTAAACAAACGCAATTATGGGATCGAGTCACTAAACTTGACAAGGGTGTTATATATCTTGAAGTGAGTCTTTCTACTTTAATATCTTATTGTTGAAAATTACACATTCGGAACACTACATTAGACATTTTTAATAATAACGAATTATTTTAGGGAACAGTTAAACAACTTCAAGATATGACTGGATGGCGAGGACATCAAGTGTTATACTTTGGTGATCATCCGTACAGCGATTTGGCGGATGTAACTTTAGAACATGGTTGGCGAACGGGTGCAATAATCAAAGAATTAACGGTAATTTAAGCATTTTAAAATTTTTATTAATTTTTTTCTGAATAAAATTAAATTACTATCATGAAAGAATATTAAATCTTTGAAACTAATTCAATATAGATATAATATACAAAGTATAAAGAATTGCATATTATATTACAGCATGAAATCGAAACCTTGAACGATCCAAAATTCAAAGAAAACGCTAACTGGCTTCAGATGTTAACTGGTGTAATCGAGGAACATCAAGATTACGAGGGGCTTGAAGTACAAGAAGAGCTAGACAGGTGGATAAAAGAACGGGACAAACTAAGAAATGAAATCAAATCTGTCTTCAACAAACAATTCGGTTCAGTATTCAGAACATATCACAATCCTACTTATTTCTCTAGAAGATTGTTCAGATTTGCTGACATCTACATGAGCACGATCACAAATCTCTTAGAATATTCCACGAGTCATACGTTTTATCCTAGAAGAGGTGTAATGCCTCATGAATATACTAGTTACTTTATGTAAAGTGTCGGTATTTTTAAAAATAAATACTTATTATTCTTACGCGAGTAAGAGACGCTTTTAGAGCGTACAATCAAAATATTTTGCATTAAACGTCGAATCAATAATAATAGTATTTTCAATCATGGAGAAAGACCGATCTATTTGAATCATAATATAGAAATTTATTTCGAAACAATGAGAGATGCTTGCACATCATACAAATACTTCCGTCTTATTAATAGGTATATATATGCATAATTACACACACACAATGCAAATCTATATCGATCAACGTTAATATGCTTTTACAGTCGCGTAGTTACAACTAATTTGCATTGAAATGTAATGTATGTAAACGCGATAAAACGAGCTATATAGATTACGAAGGCTCTTACATTATTATTATTATTACCATGACAATAGCCATATTATGTAAAATGAAGTGATATATCACATTGTAACGAGTAAAATGCATAGAATAGGAAATGAAGTAAGAGCTGTAGGCAAGAGAGAGCAGCTACAAGTAAAGTATTATTGAAACTCATCAGATATTTTAAGAATCAATAACTACTACAGTTTATTGTTAGTAAATTATATAAGAAGAGATAACATATTTATCGAGCTTTTGCGCGATAGATATGGTTTTTAAAAAAAATGCCAATTTTATCATGTTATTGATATTCAATTATTTTTGCAATGAGATTTATATTTATCGTTAAAGCATAATAAATTTAATATTTAACTTGTATAATGAATATATTTATGTACATAAGCAGAGAGTACAAATCTTTCGCGCGCGCACGAAACTTATCCTCCGGGATTTACATAAAGTGGAGAGAATTGAAATATATTATTATTAGCCTTCTATTTAAGTTGCCATAAAACTTTTTTATTTTCTTTTGCATGGAAATTAATTTTAATTTTCATGAGGATTAAAACTAAATTTTCGATCAATATTTGTAAATATGCCAATAAAAGAGGCTATATTATTTGTTATATTCTAAAAGAATGATTTGTTATACACTATACTCATCAAATATAATTGTTAAGATAATCTAACATGTTCAAACATTTTAGTCATTAATAAATCAAAAAAACTGCTGATTCCTATAAGAATATATACATGTATTTATCTAGTGTATTTGTAAACTAAATGTATTACACTGTTATCAAATATACCTTTATTTTCAATAATATAACTGACGAGATCCTAACATGCAACAAGCAAAAGAGAATATTTCTATATTCCATAATATTTACTTTATTTTTAAAATATAAAAAAAAAAACATAAAGCATAAACATAGAACGATCTTTGCTTGTAGCGTTCATGTGGTTCGAGATTTTTCTTTGTTCGAGATTACCTCTCTATATAGACAGTTTCAAATTTTTATAAATTTGACGATAGCAAAAATTCAATATGACTTGGGAAGAACTTAAGCCCATGATTTCTGTGCCAATATTTTGCGCCGTCACACTCTGTATCTTTCTGGCAGATATACTAATTGACGAGAAAAAATAAAAAAAACCAGAAAAGTAACGGTAAGATTCGTAGGTTAAATCTCTGTCAATGATACAACTATTTTAATCCACAAAGTCATAATTTTTAAAGCTTTGATTAACAGTGATTATTGCAATATCACAAGTCTGAAGTATTTAAAAAATTTCCTGAAATAATTTAATTATATTAATTGATTCTTTTTTCCTCCTTAAACTATCTAAATTTTTATTCATTAAACTTTTGAATTTTATGTGGAATGGCCTATCATTATGTGTGACTGCTATAATAATAGCACAATCCGACAAAATGATAAATGAACTGGGAGTATCTCAAGACATACAAGCATTTCAAATAGACATCGCGCTCGATAAATTATCGTCTATAACAGCTCAAGAAGCTCGTAGAAATGTAATCATCCTCAACGATGCGTCAACGGATGGACATGCCGTTGAAAAAACATTGAAACAGACATCCAATACGTTCATGCAAAATTTGAATAAAATCTCTAAAAACATTAAAAACGAGAAAGTAAGATTAACATTATATCGCAATGAGATTAATGGAATTAGAATTAATCGAAATTTATATGTATGTAAATTATATAAAAAAAATTAATTTTATATTTAAAATTATACTCACAAATCAAAGTTATACATATATATAAATGCATATCTATAATTATATATATATATATATATATATATATATATATATATATATACATATATATATATATATGGAAATATAATCATCGATCGTGGAGCTACTACAATTTTATTCTCAAATGTTTCAGCTACGTTAGATATAACTAATTCATCGTAAGATGATAAAAATCAGAAATAATTATTTAAATATATTAAATAAAAATAATTATTTAAATATATTAAATTATCGGGAAAAAATTCATAAGATATTCTGTAAAGAAAGTTTGGCGAATTAAAAAATTTAACTACTAATTGGTATTTTCTGAAATATGTGATTTAAAAAAATATACATATGTATTCTTTTTCTTAATATCTCATGCATCATTCTGCATATCATATGATATGCAAGGTTTTAGAGTATAAAATAATTGATAATGAGTAATATATCTTGCTAAAAAGATGACTATTGTCAACTTTAAATTTAAATCTAATTTGATCATCTTTCGTCTTGCCTGCTAATAATATTTGTTATTCAGCCGTTACATCTGATTGAATCATCTGTAATCACACCTTCGAATTCTGTGGAGTTGCTCGTAAATATACTGCCGAAATTAAAAACTTCAGAGAATATCGGGGTGCAAAATATGCAGATGGAAGTTCCATCGATCGACTCGTTCACTCCGTTGGAAGCGGCCGCTATATCGTGTGTTCTCAAGGAATGTTTAGATCAGCTCGCCATAATAGGATTCATGCTACCGGCCAAGGTTGACTCACGCTGGGACGACACGTTTAAGACGATCGATGAGACGTACGGAGTACCTGATGAGCCTACAATGATCTTTAGAGAAGAGATGGGTCTCTTACCAATTATACCTACAGAAGCTGAAAAAATACAGAGAGATAGGTGCGCAAAAGCGCACATTGACTTTTTCTAATACATATACTATTGTATAAGCTCTATACATTTCTATACGTTTTGATGTTTTTGATAGATAATTCCTAAAAAAAAAAAAAAAAATTATTTACACACATATCTAACGATTCTATATTTAGGAATTATGCATATCAAGTCCTTGAGAGAGTTCTCCATGACATAAAAAACAATGGCAGATTCGATAGTCTACAAAAAGAAATTGATAATATCACAAAGAAACAGGAAGATGATCGTAATCTCGAAGCAACTGCCCAAATCTGGCTCAGTCAAGCTGAGGAACTCCAAGAGCTGCTGGAATCTGAAAAAAAAGCGAATGAAGAGAATCGAAAAAAAACGATAAAACTCGCGCAGGAGAGCGATGCGCAAATTGATCACGCGATATTTTTAAATAGCGGAAAATTAGGTAAAATGCATCATTCACATATATAAATATATTTCTCGATCGGTATTATTACGCTCAGGCTATGCGCAAAAATGGGAGAAGGCCAGATTGGAACAACAGGAACTCAAATTGCAGCTGCAAAGAAAAGATATGCTAAACAAATTGAGCGACTATTTAAAGGAATATAACGCAGAGCAAATTATATCAGCAGAATTGACCGCTCACTTAGAGGAAGACATCAAAGAAAAAGAAGAGCAGATAGTTAAGTGGACGAAGAAATATAACGTAGAACTTGTGGAACGACAGCAGGAAATCGATGAATTAAAGGTATATTCGAAGATTAACGTAAGAGAATAGTAATATTTTAGTAGCAATAAAAAAAATGATTTCGCATATCAGAATTATTCCTGAGTGATTAAAATATAAGTAATATAATATTTCTCTTTATCTTATAAAAACAAAAATATAATTATATTAAAATATAAGAATAAAAAATTTAAAAAAATATAAAAAAGAAGATTGTGTAGCATAAGAAATATAATATGATGTAAATGATAGCATATTTTCAAATAGTTTGTAAATTATTCACAAATTTGTATTTTTCTCTCGATAGCATCTTATAGAAGAACAAAAATTAGAAATAGAAGAAATGCGTGATTTGATAGACAAGCAACAAAAACTTATCGACGAAAGCATCGTCGAACAGAAAAGATTGCAGGAAGAAGCAAAGCTAAATAAAGCTGCAACTATTATCCAATCGATATGGAAAGGTTACATGGTGAGGCACGAATTAGGAAAGTACAAAAACCTGCTAAAACGATTGAGGAAACGGAAGAAATTAGGAAAGAAAAAAAATAAATTGAAAAAAAAAAGAAAATAAGTAATCAAAAGCTCATAAAAAGAACGTTTTGGCGCCTGAGCAAACAATAAATAATTTGATATTTTATTTTAATGAACGCTTATGTTTTCTTTATATACTAATAATACCTTTTCGATATATCTCTGTAATGGTATATAAATTATTCAAATATATTTTTAAACAAATATCTCAGAAATACAGTATTTACATAAGTTTTGACTCACATTCATGCAAACGCACAACTACACATTATGTGAACATTACCGAGTACGAATATTATACGCGAGAAAGTAATAATAATATAAATATCGATTGAATATATTCGTACTCGATAAATGCGTAATATTTTTTGAATTCGATCTAATTGTCGCACGTTCCAAAACTAAAAATGAATAGCCGCTGAAATAATCAGTGGCAGTGTGATGATCACTGTACATACCATTTGTTTGTACTGCAAGACTTGGAACAATCACAATTTTATCAATAGCATAATATACAGACCGATGGTGCGATGATAAAATTATGCGCGACGAATGTTTACGTGAATTGAAATATATTATATTTATCGTTCAGTCTGTATGCATGTACTAGATAGAGCGAGTACTGTATTATAATTTTTGCAATAAACAAACTAGCGGGCGATTAAAGTCTATCTTTGCATCTCTTTATTAAACGCGTGCCGGGATATGTGTGTTACCCGGTATCGCTAGATGGCCATTGGTCTGTGTTTAACGACCCATCGATTTACTCATTTGCAATCTCCCGAATTCTTTTGACAGGTTAAACACGCGCGATCTCCATCGATGACATAGCGAGACAAAATTCGGGCTAGAATAAAATAAAGATACCGTCGCGTTCAAATCAGCGAGCATTAAAATTCGAGAAATTGCTCTATTATGACGAGATCTTACGACATGTTTAATTGAAGTGGAATTTAAATTGGAAGGGAGAACCATGGAAGTGATGAAACTCCTGGAAGGGATTGAAACCTTGCTGGTGCCGACCCGACTCCGGATCCAAAGGATCCTCGCCTTGATCGAATTTCGCTCTCTTTTCATCGTCCGTAAGAACCTCTTTGGCAGCGGCAATGTCGATAAATTTTTTTTGCGCACGCTTCTTCTCTTCGCCTTCCTGGAAATTATCAGGATGCCACTTCTGTGCTTGCTTTCGGTACGCTTTAATAATATCTCGCTTGTTGGCATTTCTCGATACGCCTAAAATTTTATAATAATCTCGACTTTCCGACAGTTTCTGACGTTGTTGCGCTTTTTGCAATCCTTGCTTAGCTCTTTGCATATTAGGTTCTATTTCTAAGGCATCCTTATATTCTCTGATGGCTATTAAGAAAAGAAGAAAAAGATATTAGTTCATTATATTATACAATTATCATATAAAAGTTCATGCACACGCTTCATCACTATAAAATACAAACTAAAAAATTATAAATTACCGTCGTCAAACATTTCTCCTGCGAGATATGCTTCGGCACTATCGCAAATCAGATCAGGTTCCCTTCTGATTTGCAATGCCTTTTTGCAATTATTGATCGCATGAGTTGCATCAGAGATCCCTGTGTAACATTTACAGAGATAATGATAAGCTGTAAACTGTATATTTTCATTCAACTCTTGCTTTAATACACGTTCAGCTGATTCGATACACGCATCATAATCCTTTGTATCCTCTAGTGCTGTCCTTGCATCTTCTAGCAACTTATAAATCTTTCTTATCTTCTTATAAAATGGAAAACATTCCTTATGATCTGGATCAAGTTTTAAACACTCTCGAATCTCCCTAAATTTTATACCAGATTGTAATATCACATTTCAATTAGTGACGTACGCGCGCGTGTATGTGTGTGTGGTGTGTGTGTGTGTGTGTGTGTGTGTGTAATTGATAGTTAATTACTCACTTTAATGCCTCATCAACTTGTCCGAGACGATACAACCATGTCGAGAGCTTAAAAAATCCTTTAGTATTATCAGACAGTAATTTTGTAGTTGAACGTATATCAGATATAGCACTCATATAATCCCCAAGAAGATTATAGCTCTCTGCTCTCTGCTCTCTAAGATTAGAGGACCATGGACATACTTCAAGGATTCGAGTGATCTGTTGTACAGCTGTTGCATGATCACCATTATATATCATTGCATCAACTAATTTCACATCTTCCCTAGCTGAGTATAACCTATTTAAAGCATACAAGGCATCCCTATTATTTGGCTCTACTGATAGCTGAAAAAGAAAAAAAACGAGAATAAATTTCTATATACAAATTATGATTTACTTAAAGAATGCATAAAAAATTACATACAACATCTCGAAAATCTATTTCAGCCTCATCAAAGTGAGCTTGCTTGAGTAAAATGTTGCCACGCTGCAATCTTGCTGGTGTAAAGTCTGGCTTCAATTCTAAAACCTTATCAAGGTCAAGGAGAGCGAATTTGGCTTTACCTAATGCTAAATAAACTGTGCCTCTCTTGTAATATGTCAGGTAATTGGTCGGATCTCCCTCTGAAAATAATTTATCAATTTTTTATTTTTTTTTCTACGTTAGAATAATAGTCGTCAATTAAATTTATTTAGTAATGCAATTTAAAAATCGAGCGCATTGTAAATTGAAATATGAAATCAACTTACCAACAGCTGCATGATAATGCGATAGTGCGTCCTGCAACTGGCCCTTTGCCAGAAATTCCCTGCCGTAATCTAAATGCTTATCAATCTCTAATTGAGAAACACTTCCGACCACTAAAAAACGACCGTTATCAATTGCGTGAAGATAAGTATTATGCTCAATTATTTAAATTTACGAGAAAGGTTAGGAATACTTACAGTCAAAGGTTAAATCCAACAATACCACCATCATGAAACCGTGCATGCTGAGAGAGAAATTAATTCACCAAGTGCAATGAAGCGACGCTCTAAACAAGAAAATTAATCCGAGATCGCGACGAGAAACGTAATGACCTAACCACCCGATAACACAAAACTATCCAGCCACGCCGCCATTGCATCGTGGTCTTACGCGATTGGTCTTACGCGCATCGTGCTTCCCCTACCACCGCGAGTCGATTCTGATCGAATCTGGTAAGCGAGTCTTGCGACTGCGTATCGCGGGAAAAATAAATGTCTAAAATTAAGAGACTATATTCATACTCGATTATATATTAATATTTAATATATCCTTTTAATATATACTTTTTATAATAAAACTTCACAATTCTGTTTATATATGAAAAATTATCTTTTCAAGCTATCTAAGCAATTAATAACAAATTAATTTCCATAAATATTACATACAGATGAAATGTTATTCTTCTCTCATTTACTTTGATTTTAATCAGAATTCATTTAATTAGAATTTTAATTTAATATGCTTGTATAAAATCAAACTATAAACAAATGGCGTATAAATTTTTTAAGAACAATTGTTGAATCTAAATTTGTTTCACTACTTTATGTATAACTTTATAATTGTAATATAATTTCTTAGTTTTTTTTTCTACACATTTTTTTGTGCATAATAATAAATGGTAATTGCACAAGACAATCAATTTAATTTTTTTTTCTTTATGTATAAGGATATCGGAATATTATGTAGTGGAAAGAACGCACAAAACAAGGACTTTGCACTTAATCCTCTTTTGTGATCTTTATTATATTCATTTTTGTAGGTCTCCTGTCTCACTCGCTCTTCTCTCTCTTTCTCTCTCTTCATATAATACTATATAAATAAATGAGAAATTCACCGAATAAAAGAACACCGAATTAATATGTGATCGTCTCGTATGAGGTATTTTGTAACAATATTGACACTCTACATCATTCTTCACGGAGCATACGTTGTACCTACGCATGCAAGAAGTATGTGTACACGCACTTTGCGGCGCACACAATAACTTATTGCTAATGAACGATAAGTGTACGACACACATTGATCTTCATCTATTTTTTTCTTTGATCAATTTCTCTCCTTTGCGCATTCATTGGGACATTTTTTCTTTATTAATTTATCCAATGCGTATAATATATATATATATATATATATATATGTATATAGAACCATACGTGTATGTGTGTGAGCATACACAATGGTTCATCGGAACATTTCGTTCATATTTGTTTGCGTATTCGACTTCGCCTCGATTTTAGCGCGTATGTAAATTACTAAATAAGAGACCGACAGAATGGTACATTTACCGTTCCGTTAAGATACTCTTTCTCGCTCGACATCGAGTGAAGTAAACGTATAGCAGTATCATTACGGTTACAAGCAACTAACGCGCGAGGAACGTCGCACACAGATTCATTGTACACATTGCACATTCGTGCAACATTACATGTCGTTCATAATATGTTACTCTTATCGCATGTACTGCTCCGATTACGCCAATCGAAGCTGAATTACACGTGATCCTCTCTTACATTCTCCATATTACTCTCTCCGCGACACACGTACGACGATCCTCGACCTCAAATTGAAACATTCGGAACAAGTTAGAAGACATTTCTTTTGCCATCCCACCTCGCTCTACCAAGAACACGCGCGCGCGCGCGTGCCCCATAACGCTAGGATTCGCATTCTTATCGCTATCTCCGGAGAGGGTAAGGAAGCGTTAAGGCCGAATTTATAATAGATGTAATGCATCTTAAGTCATATGAAAATTACCAATAACAATTGATTGTTCTCTTTACATTTGACTGTAATGTTTGAATGTAAATGATGACAATTTTTTTATGGCTTGAAGCTTATTATATACACCTGTTGTAAATCCAGATTAACGCATCCGATCCCTCCTTTCGATGAGTGTCATCGGAAATCGCCCACTCCGACATACACACACGCGCGTGTGTGTAAAATAATAAAAAATACAAGACTATAATCGCACGTGAACAATTTCTCCGCTCTCGCCGGCGGCATAATATAATGTATAATCGCGCACGCATTGCATTATTACATAATACGGCTTACAATGTGTAATGTGTTCCTTGCGGATCATGCAATTTTTTTCCTTCCTTCAGTAATGATTGCAGTCACAGTCAACGCTACTTCTTTCTCTTCTTTTTTCCGTTTTAGTTCATCGTATTGATAGCCCCTCTTTTCGTTTCTCTCTTCTTTTTCTTTGCTCTTTTAAATATTCTTTTAAATTAATCTTTCGTCTGGATCATCATTCTCTGTATGTATACGTATAAAGTGTTTTCTCTAAGGCTGCTCGTCCGATATACTTCAGAGGACCAAACATGACACGAAAAGTACAGTACACAGTACAGAAGAATATTTACTGTTTACCTTCCAAAAAGTGTAAACATAGAAAATAAATACTAAATCGATCAATAAATAGTAATCGTTTATTACATCGTTCTCTATTCTCCCCCACTAAATGTATATTAATACGCTATATAAATCATAGTATCATATTTTTAATTTATACATATGTTATAGTTATTACACGGTGGACATTGACTATTTCGCAGGAACGTAATAACGAGTTTCTCTAAGTGTGTTTGATATTACGCGTTCTAAGATTTATAATGTAAATATAAAGCGACAGTTTTTCTATTGATGTGTAATTAACATCATTATCATTTTGAAAAAAAAAAAAAAATAAAAAAATAAAATAGGAAACATTAATATGGAAATAGCCTTATATGTAATTATAAGTATATATACTTTTCTATATCCTTTTTGTCCACCATGTTAGTTATAAAGAAAAAGTATATTGTTTCGAAATGCATAGGATTGATTAAAACACGTAACGCACGACGCGTTACGAATGCTTAATGCATCAGTAGTACAATTGGATCTTAATCCTTGGATGCACGACCTGATAAAGATTTGCAAAAATAATTTCAATATAAGTTTGAATTGAATATATAAGCTCTAGAGCTCGAAGTTTCGCTAAAAATTATTTAAAAAGAACAAATATTAAATTGAAAAAATAATAAATATCATAAAAAGGTAAAGAGAGAGTGCAAGATCGTAAAAATCTTTCTTATGCATCCAAGGATTAATTATAAAATGATATCAGGTCTATACGTGTAACATTAAATTTGATCTATATCAATCTATAATCTTTATCTGTTTACAAATAAATTTTTGTAAATTTACTTTTCCCTTGATGTTCGTATCATGTATGCAATACGCTTCATTAAAATCCAACGACCATGATGCCTTTTCCTCTTCTTTTGTCACTTTATAAAATAATACGAAATAAAATAGAAAAAAAGAGATGCAAAGGCTTGCGTATGTAATACCAGTCTCGGAACTGATGTAAATTTTCTTGCTAAATGATATACATGTGTATGGCAAAATCTGTGTCGATTGATAAATCATACAAAGATTATTGCCGTTGTAGACAGATATTTGCATGACACGAGAAGTGTCGTCGAATCGACGTATCACTGTCCACGAAGGATTCTCTTTTAATGTTCTTGGCAGGGCCTCCGAGAGCTGACCAAATAGCCTCGATGACGAATCGTATTAAAAATTTGAGAACACTCGCACCCGCGGTCGGAAGCCAACGATATTTTACCTCGTTAAACGCTATTCTCGAATGGTTCTAGATGAAATAATTATCGATCCCTCTCGTAAAAAGAGACATTCACACATCTTGGTCCACGGTCACACGGCATACGATTCACGCACGCGATTGCACTATTAAATCTAGTAATATAACAGATATAAGTATGACGTGTGTCTAAAAATCTTGTCGGTTGTGACGCAAATCGAATTTGTACTTTTTTTCCCTCTCCCTCCCCCCTTTCGCGCGGTAGATCAGATAGATAAGAATCCGACATTTGCATAAAACGATATCGACACCCTATAAAGCCCTACCAACACCATCATTATCAACCGGTAATGACTCTCGCTCGAGCTCATCTATATATCATTATAATGCGCATTATTTTAAGCAGAAACAATGCCCTAGGAAGGTCCCTTGAGACCGCAAGAGCCTAGCGTTCAGCCCTCCCCTGATCGGACAACAGCCACGTTGTCTTGTGTGTGTTACTGTTAACGACTTAATATTCCGTTCTCAGTTCAAACTGAGCTAGTACCTTCCCGACATTCAATACCTGATTAATGTAATACATTTAATGCATTTTGTTATTCCGTTAATTGTTCACATTTATCAATTCGCGTGGAAATTGAATGTCACAAGATCGTTCGATATCACAGTCGTTTTTTCAATTATTTTAGTTGTATGTATTTATATATAGCGCGTTATCATACTGATAAATACAGCTAGAAAATAATATGAGTGCGCCCCATGTATCTTCATATTCAAGGGGCTTTCGTTTGTTTTCTTTCCTTTTTTTGTAATAAAGTTGAGCCTACCATCTCTTTCTCTCTGCTCTTATAGCAGGTTTTAATATCCCTCTGTAACTGCAACCGTATTTTTAACCCGTCTCAATATAATTTATCTTTCATGAGCACTCTTGCACATTCACACTTGATGTGTGTAGACTAAGATTTTTTATAAAGCGCCGTACCAATTTCGCAGGGCAACGTCTCCGTTACATTTAGAAATGCTGTTCAAAGCACAGTTCTATGTAGGATCAACGCAGTTCTGTCTGTAGAACTACTCAAGACAGTTCAGGTACATAAAATATTTATATATACCTGCTTTCCACTAAAACATATATATTTAGCCGTTTTTATACAGTGAAACCTCTATATCGCATATTTTTTCTTTAATATTTTAATTAATCCTGTGTATCTTTACTGCAGCTATATTGAATTATGATATCAGAAAGCATATTTGTATTTGATAATATTGATTAGTAAATACACTGAAAATTCTCTTTTTATATATAATTCGTGAATTAATAAATAACTATAAATTTTGAGTTGTCATAAGGTCCATTTTTGCTAAAAATGTAGAACATGTAAGTTATATGTACATGCATTTATTAATGCAAGATAACAAAAAAGGAATTTTTTTATTTTACTAATCTAGATTGTCGAACATGAGTGATGACATTCAAAAAACTTATATATTTATCGTATTTCGCAAGAAAAAAACGCGATATGATTTTTCTTCTTCATAATTCAATATAAACTAGTATATCATAAGAGAAAAAGAATAAAAAAAATTCTTAAAGAAATTTTTTCGTCATCTAATGCTCATTTCAATTGAAACAGATAGCAAAAAAAAAAAAAAAAAAAAAAATTTTGTGTAAACAAAATTATTTCTTTATATAAATAATATGAAACTTATATTTTGTTATGAAAAATTGAAAAATTGAGAAACTCTCTTGCGTTTATAAGTTAGATTATATAAATGCCATACATATCGAGGTTCCACTGTAATGGCCAAAGTTATCAAAATAACTTTATTAGTTGTAAATTGCATAAGCGTCTTGAAATTTACTAAATTATAATCGATAGAGAGTGTGTATACATTATCAGACTATAACAAAAATGTAAGATTTCTAAAAGTATCTTAAGACGTAGCCTGTGTATATGTATTGCCATTTTTTCGCCGATACCGAAACTCTCGATCCCCGAAAAATTCACGTGGCTTATTCAATTAAAACTTATGATATTGCCGACGCAATATCTATCTCTGGGGACGGCAAAACAACAAAGTACCATTCGTCGCTGAACTACACAGTAAATTAAGAAAAAAAAAAAAAAATAATAAGGAATCGTCATGTAATCTATGGCGATGACGGTGAATCGGCATATCCTAGGCATTTAATGAATGTGCATATATATAACCAAAGAATTATGTCATGCATTCGAAGAAAACTGTGTGACTCTTCTACTGGCCATTATAATAGCAAAGACAATAAAAAGCGTTTATTATAAAACGTTTTGCAATAAGTGTCGAGCATTTACAGACCGAAGATACGCCCACCGCACCCCTATTAGGAAAAGGAGAGAGGAGAAAAAAAATAATAAAGCTACAATGAGCCCCATATAGTCTCGACAGGAGTTCTAAAAAATTTTACTAAGTTTCACCACCTACTATGTGTTACATCGTTATTACCTTCGAACAGGCATTAACGATTTATCGATTTGATTCGTTAGTGATTATATACTACGTGTGTTTCTCAGCACGCACGGCAACAAAATGTTAGATGAATCTCTAACTAATAATGTTGAACAAATCCCATTCATGATACTCGCATTTTTGTATGGTGAGATCATTTACGTTCGAAATATTCCTCGGTAATCCACCGGTACGAATACTAAATTGCACGCAGGATTTGTTATAATGTTGCGCATAAACAAATGTAATATAGTGGAAATTTAAAATATAAGTATTCTTTTTCTGCTTTTTCATCGAAAAATCGATGTGCACAGGCAGTTAGCAAAAACGTGAATATGTATTATACATGAAACTGTCTGTACTTTGCGCATATGTATAACGCGCGCAAAACACGTGCTTGTAGTGTCAGACGTAATAATGTCGTGTGTTTTCCTTACATATAATTGAATTTGCGCGTAGAGTAATAATAATAATAATAATGATAGAAGTAGAAATAGAGATGGAAATAATCGTCTACTTGCTCCCATGCTCCCATGCTCCCCACCAATCAGGGCCACTATTGCCATTGTTAGTGGAATTATTGTACGATGAATTATAATTACCTCCGTAACTTGAATAACCACCTGTAACAAAATGAATGAAACATATATTTAAATATAGAATATTAAATCTGTTCAAATTTGTAAACAATTTAATAATCGTTTCTTACAAACGCAATTGTATATTTTATTTCATTTTTAATATATTTCATTAATCATAATTTTTTAATTTACCTCCATAACCACCAGGTCTAGAGGGTCCGTTACTACGACCAGATCCAGAACTGGGTTGTTGACGATAATCTCTTGCACCAAAACCACCGCCGCTGAAACGTCCTTTAGTGCTGGTGGGACGTCGAGTTGCACTTCCGGAATATCTAGCTTCGGTATACATATCATCCAGCCAGGGTGGAAGTTCCTGATTGGCTTCGATAAGCAGAGACACCAAATCGCGTACCAAATTATGATTTTTGTGATTGAAGAACGAAGTAGCCAGACCTAAATTACACAAAATAAGACGCGATGTATAGTTTAGCCATTTTTCGATAACTCATAACCTTCTCTTACAAAATTTCATTACAAAACAAAAAAAACAAAAAAAAGAAACAAACCTAAATTGCCCATACGGCCAGTACGACCGATACGATGAACATATTCCTCAACGTCACCAGGCAAGTCAAAATTGATGACATGTTTAACATGTGGAATATCGAGACCACGCGCTGCCACTGCAGTCGCGACCAGAATCGGGGCTTTGCCCGCGCGGAAACGACGCAAGGCTTCCTCTCGTTCGCGTTGGGTCCTGTCACCATGAATACTAGTGACTGGATATCCCATTGAGGCCAAATATTCTTCAAGCATATCGGCTCCTTTCTTTGTCTCCACGAACACTAAAGTAAGTGACTCTGCAGCTGCACGATAATAAAAACATAACATTAATAACTTCTTTTTTTAATACATAGTAAAATGTAATTTGCCAATTATAAATTCTCACAATGGATAATTCAATATTAATTTATCTATATATCCTATTAATCGTAATTCAATACTGCAACTCACAAGGATCCGAAAAGTTGCTTGCTTGTAACAAATCGAGCAAGTATGAACGTTTGTCATGTTCTTCTACCCATACAATCTTCTGCGTAATATTCTCGGAGGTCGAACCCACCCGACCAACCGCCAAGAAAATGTAGTTGCTAAGAAAATCTCTGGCCAACATTTGAATCTCTTTTGGAAAAGTAGCAGAGAACATGAGAGTTTGTCTCTCTCCAGTCGGCGGCATGTTGTCTTCTTGGACGATACGTCTTATTTGCGGCTCAAAACCCATGTCCAGCATGCGATCTGCCTCATCCAGAACCAAATAACTGAAATAAGAATAACGATAACAAATAAAGACATAATCATCGTCGTTCTTTAGTCGATCATTATTCTATCACGCATCTTACCGGCAATTGTGTAAGCCGATTTTACCGCGTCCCAACATGTCCACTAAACGTCCCGGCGTCGCCACAAGTAAATGACAACCGCGATCTAATTCGCGCATTTGATCTACTATATTGGAACCACCATATACGACCGCAGGACGCATACGCGATCGGTACGCGAATTTCCGCGCCTCGTCGTATATTTGCGTAGCGAGTTCCCTCGTGGGAGCCAATACTAGACCTAACGGATACTGTTTACGTCTACCAGAGGAATTCGCCTGCGCTGGTGGCGGTCGCGGCCCGCTCTCGTAAATTTGATTCAATATTGGCACTAGGAAGGCCGCTGTTTTTCCGGACCCAGTTTGAGCGCAGGCCATCACGTCACGGCGTCCGATGATGATCGGTATCGCGTATTTCTGCACTGGTGTAGGCTTGTCATATCCTGCCAAGGCAATGCTATTCTTTATTATCTCTGTCAGCTTAACCTCATCAAACTGAAAAATAGGAAATAGTCAAATTAAAGCTTGTTAGAAAAAGTTACTAATATCAAAAGACATCTTCCATATGTTATACTTACAGATGTGATGTGTGACGGTATGTTATCTCCAGTAGCCTCAACTGGGATATCCTCGTATTTGCTAAAATTAATCCCAGTATTGCCAGTACCAAACAGCTCCATCTCCAATCGTTCATCTCTGGCAGTCGGAATCGTCCAGTCGACCTCGTTTCTTCCGCCGCCTCTGCCACCTCTATCGTCGCCCCATCTTCCGCTACCACTTCCCATCCTGTCATTTCTATTCTCTTGCCAGCGATCATTTCTAGTTGGCTCCTGCCAGCGATCATTACCACTAATTGGTCGATCGCGCTCAGAATTGGAATATCTGTAATCCCTTCCATTTTCTTGACTGCGCCTGTTGCGCCCGCCGAAGCTCCCAAAGTTCGCGAAATCGACGTCGCGAGGACTTCGCGAGTCTCGATAAGCACCACCTCTTCCTCTATCTCGTTCCCTTTCTCGATCACGATCTCCACCTCTGTCTCTGTCGCTAAACGATCTTGAGTTGGAAGAGTAATTTAAATCCGCAGGTGGATTACCTGATAAAAGAATTAATTTATATAAATAAACATTCTTTTCTATAGCAATAATAAAGTATTTTTATTTCATAAATTAAGAGACTGAGACACAGTACACCGACTAAAATACATTTATCAGCTTTGTGACTCAATCTTTTTGACTGATTAATTTATTATCCTATTATTGTCATTTAATATTTTGTAATAAGGGTACCATAAACAATAAATAATATATGTTATAAATAAAAAAATTATTTCTTCCTAATTTAACTTATAAGTTAGATGGTTGGAAAATTTTGATACCAACTTGCAGTTTTATGACGAAGATGCGGTGGAACGTAGCGACCCTGACGGGAGCCCTGCAAGTCCAGACCAGCTAACTAAAGAGATAATAAAAAAGATCACGTTAAATATTTCACCATAGCATCGAGTATCAAACATTAAAACACAGGTCATGCAAAAAAATCATTATCATCCGAATAATGATGATTAATTTTCTTCGTTAGGCCGCACGAAAAAAATCCAACCGCTTACATATAACTCGTGCGCTCCAATCGCGGGAATTAACGTATATTAAAAAAATACAAAGAACGCGTATACGTCATGACACACGACATGCCGTTCCTGGAAACTTTACCGCCATTATACATGGCGTACGTCACGAACTGTCCGAGTGACGACAGCCCATCATGCTCGTGGCAAAGGATCGTTCCTTTGATCGGATAAAAAAAATCTCTCTCTCCATTATATTCTTTCCGAGAACAAGCATTTTGCTTGCGAAATTTCGCGGAAAGGACAAATTTTGAGAATCGTTAAGGAACGCCATGGAGACATGAAAAATCAGAGAAAGGAAAAAATGGAGAGAGGAAGGAAAAAGGACTTGCGGAAATAGCTTCTCACAAGCAGCGAGAACGAGATGTAATTCTTTCTCTTTTCTCTCTCTTCTCTCCTTTTACCTGCTGCTCTAGACCTGATCCATTCTGGTTGGCTGCATTACTCATATTACTCTGCCTCGGTGCGTAGTTTTCGCAGCTCTGTCGCTTGAAGCCCTTTTAATTCTCGTCCTCTCTAACACACACACACGCCTCACTTGAGTCGAAAAAGTTCCCGACGCGTCCCAACGCGCTCTACCTCTGTCTTTGTTGTCTCGTGGACTTGATTTACGCTCGCCAACGATTTCGTGACGGCCGACGGCTTTTATCCGTTAATCGAAAAATGGCACGTGTCGGATCAGTCCCTCGATACGCGCGATGCGGAGAAATTCCGAAGATAAATGGCTAAACTGTATGCTAGGATAGCGCGAGAGGCCCCTGGCCGCACACTGATGTCGACGCAACAAAAATGGCCGAGACACGAGCTAGCAAAATGGTGGTAAATTGGTAGAAATAGTGGCGCTTCCGCCGGATATCAAAGTAATGAGCAGATGGGAAATTTCTGGGAGAAAATGTCCCGATTTTATATTATCCTGATGTTCACAATATATATGTATATACTTAGAATTTTACGTTAGGAATATATTATTCATTATATATATTTAGATTTGTCATATATGAGTAAAGGAAATTAATAAATTAATAATTGTTGATCGTTTGTAGAGTAATATGATGCTTTCGATACTATAATTGAGAATTTGAAATCGGGTCTATAAACTATATACTCTACTTTTTTATTTCATATATCGCATAAAGATATTAATTCTTTTTGTGATATAGATAAGAATGTCCACATAGGAAAGGACAATCTCTATATATATTTAAGTATTTACTTTTTATACGAGTCAAAATACTTATCTAAATTCAGATATACATATTACCAAAAGTAGTCATCATATATATCAATAGTTTAATGTACACATATAAAATGTGATATTAATTAAAACTATACAAAAAGAATTTACTGAATTGAATTTGAAAGATAAATATATCGCAAATTATTTTTTTTTTTTTAAGTTAATTTAAGAGAAAATTGCTTTACATTTGTACTTGCATATTCGAAATTAAAATTATAAAATTAATATTAAAATTTTACGTTTTAGAAAATGCAGTTTAATTAAAAATTTAGGAATAAAATTTAATTTTTCGAACAGGTTTCATTTTTAACTTCAGTTTTCAATTCAGCCTTCATTGCCTTTTTTCAATACTTAAATTGGTGAAGTTTCTTCAAGTATGCGATAAATATATTTTTATAGGTATTTTTCTTTTTTTATTGTACATGTGTGACAAAATTATTATATAATTAATCGTCCTTCTTCGTGTCGGTCTTGCCTCCTCTGATTCTTCCAGTACGACGAGCAGCAATAAGACCGATCTTACGACCAGCACTAGTTCCACGCTTGACAGTAGATGCCTTACCAATGTGTTGATGGTTACCACCACCGTGAGGATGTTCCACGGGATTCATAGCAACACCACGAACCTAGAAGAATTCAAGCATCTCAATAACAATGCATAGACTTTAAATTAAATATAAAAACAAGTTTATATTGTTCAGTCAAAAAAATTTCTACATGAAATTCTTCAGGTTTCAAATGTCATAATTACCATCATAACAAAAAAATTATACTATTATTGTATAATAAAAAAATGAATAAAATCAGAAAAATGTACCTTAGGCCAGCAATTCCTCTTTGCCTTGTATTTATGATACGCTCTGCCAGCTTTCAGTATGGGCTTATCTATACGTCCACCACCAGCGACAATTCCAACCATCGCTCTGTTGTTAGAGGGAATGACTTTCTTGGCACCAGAAGGTAATTTAACTCTAGTTTTCTTGGTGTCAGGATTGTGGGTTATCACTGTAGCATAATTGCCAGAAGCTCTGGCCAATCGACCTCTATCTCCAGTCTTCTCTTCTAAATTACAGACGATCGTACCTTCAGGCATCATACCAACCGGCATTACATTACCAATTTGGAGATTAGCTAAAAAATTCAAAAAGATATATGATAAAATTAATATACAATAAGTGTTTATAAATAAGAATTATAATGATTACTATAGGCAAAGCATTAATTTTATTTATCACTGTATATTGTTATTTGTTATAAGCATTTTTGTACCTTTCTTTCCACAGTACAAAAATTGGCCAGTGTACATTCCTTCTGGTGCAATAAACAATTCTTTACGTGTTTTAAATTTATAAGGATCACGGAAATGTACTACCGCTAATGGTGCACCACGACCAGGATCATGGATAATATCCTAACAACAAAGAAAAATAATAGATGTTAAATATCTGTAATTAAAAAAATATTTTTAAAATATGAAAAATTATATCCTCAGAAAGAGCCTCTGATTTGACGTCATTTAATCAATCAGATGTAGGTAAATTAATATCATCACAAATATAAAGTTGGATAATTCATAAACAAACTGAATTAAGTCCATAAAGTCCTAATATACTTCACTAAAGTTGCTCTAGTATTAATTTATAGTAGAATAGAAAATTGTTACAAACCTTTACAACCCCTTTGATAAATCCATGCCTTTCAGAATAGTCCAGAGAGCGGAGCTTTGGTGCTCCCTTCCTCCTTTTGGTGTGGGATCGAAAGACGGATCCCGCACCTTTACGCTGAGCACGAATTACTCGACCCATCTCAAAATCTGAAAAGAAATCACGACATCATGCACAATACACTCGTTATATATACATTATCGTGTCACGTTATATATTTCTGCTGGCGCGTAACCTCAAAGTGACGTACAAAATACAAATCTAATATTTCTCGATTTGTAAAAATATCGAAAACATCTTACGCACGAATAACAGAAAAAATGTATTTTAAAATTTCTTTCAGTGGATTCGTTTCATACGCGTAAATTAAAGTGGATATTTTGCGCCAGTGAAATCTCATACACATACCGAAAGTTCCAACATCAAATAGAGAAAGGCAAAAGCGGAAGTCGGCTGGTCATGGCTCGGCGTGGTTGGGGACACTACTGTACTTCGGAGTGTGTTCCGAAATTCTATCGTGGGATTTAATTGACCAATCGGGACAAACGGAGCAAGAGCTCTTTATTCTGATTGATCAATAAAATGTTACTTTACGTAAGATTTTTGAATGCATTCTTGATCGCGTATTTAACCCGCCAAAATATGATATTTAAATTAAACCTGCTGCTCGTACATACAACATAATAACTTAATATTTAAATAATAAATTTATACTTTGACATATATTACATTTTAATAATATTATATTTATGACTTAGATTATGATAAGCATAAATTAATAAGTAAAGTATATGAGTTAAATAATATATATAATAAATAATATTAATATATATATGACTTTTTGTTCAAAATGTTCAAGATTAAATTATTTTAATAATCTTTCTATTATAAAATTTGACATTTTTATGAAAAAATTTCAATCAAATTGTTTTAGATTCAATTATTTTCTCTCTAAAAAGAAAAATCTAAACTTTTATATTACACTTATTATATATAAAAAACAACAAATGTTAAAATGTTAAATATATAAAATTTACGAACTCTTTATAGACACTAATAATTTATAAAAAAAAAAGATTTTTCCAGGCATTTTCTCGTAAAGAATCGCAAAAACTTTGATATATAACATATCCCCACCAATAATTAATTCACATCGACGAGAAACTCTTCACAATAGTTCTTTCATTTCAACTCATGCGTTCGAAATGGATAGACGCATTGGTTTGTTTTTCGTTCTTTTACTTTGCTTGTTAATCAACGCGAAAGATACAAATTTAATTAGACAAAAAAGAATTGTTGGCGGTATCGCGGCTGCACAGCCACCTAAGGACGATCCGATAGTTTTTGTGAATAAAAATGATCGACACGCGCGTATTATCGGTAATCGCGATTTTGACAAAGGATTCTATATCTTTCGTGGAATCAGATTTGGGGAACCACCCATTGGTCGAGCCAGATTTCGGGTAAGACAAAAAATGTAATTATACGATAATACAAAATTCAGTATTATATGTGTGTAAACTCTATATCTCTCGCGCGCACTTAACATAATTAAAAATCTTTATCTTTTGTATTATATTCATCGAGTAAATAATAATTCATAATTAATTCTATGCTATTAAAAGATTTATTTAATTCGATTCCCATCAATATAAGAATAAAAATTCGAATTTTATTAATAATGCAGATTCAAAAATATAATATTATATTAATATAATATTATATTATATTAATTATAATTATATTAGATTAGATACAGAGTTTATTAAATTAAAATTTTTCATATAATATCTCTACCAGTGCAAATACTAATTATGTGACTAAACCGTTATGTGAAACTACGATACTAGGAACACAATGTGTGCAATAATTAAATTCAATGACCTATCGAGTAAACATGTACGCCGCTTTAACAAGAAGATTGAAAATAATAATAATTTTCTTTCATATAGGAACAAAAAACTGCTTCTTAATATATATTTTACACATTAATTGTTAATGCAAAACTCGGCGACTTGATCAGATTGCATGGAGAATATAATTTTTTATCTCTCGATGTATCCTGTCCCATTTTAATGAACTTGATATACGTTATCAATCCAACCCGAATAGTAGAATAAAGTATATTGAAATTTACATGTTGCGTAAAACGATCGATGTACTGTTCAACATTAATTAATTTTATACATTTTTAATGCGCTTTTATCAATAAAAATGATTTTAATTTAATTCAACTATTATTTTGATCGTTATACTTACATAGATTTATTATATAATATTAATTATATGTTCGTATTAATATACTAATTATAAAATTAAATAATTTTAATAGTACGCCAACAATTTTTGCTCTTTCTTTAAAACACAAAATAATAGTTGTAATTAAAATAGTATATTCATATCGTAAGAAAAATAAATTTACAGCGTGCTTCGCCCGTACATCTTGAAGGAGAATATAACGCCACTACTTGGGGACCTCCTTGTCCTCAGCCCAGCTCTGATGGAACGAACAAAATTATAGGAAGTGAGGATTGTCTCTTTCTAAACGTCTTCACACCATCGCTTCCGGATTCCAGTGATGGTTATCCTGTACTGATATGGATTCACGGTGGTGGTTTTAGAAGGGGTGCAGCGTGTCAGTATGAAATGAGACATTTGATTAAAAAGAAAGTGGTCGTGGTGTCTATTCAATATAGATTAGGGACGTTAGGTAACTAAAAAAAGCATTCTGAGAGATAGATATAATTTTGATATAATAGAGCAAAGAAAGAAAATGAAGAATTTATTGAAATCTTTCCCAGGTTTTTTGAGTACCGGTACGCCGGAAATGCCGGGGAACAACGGGATGTTTGATATGATACTAGCCATCGATTGGGTGAAGGATTACATACACTTCTTCGGCGGTAATCCGAAGAAAATAATAGCCTTCGGTCACGGTACCGGTGCCAGTTCTGCCATGATGCTATCATTGTCAAAATTCTGTGAAAGTAATATATTAGCAACTATATATACATATATATATATATATATATATATATATATATATATATATATATATATATATAATTTTTACGAAGAAATGCGCATTTTTAACGAACAATATTTTTTTAATAATGAAAGAGAATTATTACATTCTTTTACAGATAGTTTTAGCGGTTTAATCGCTATGTCCGGCTCCATTTTATCTCACTTCGCTATCGATAAGGATCCTTCCGAGACAGCCAGATATATAGCGCGTAAGAATGGCTGTCCAACGAATGATACTCGAAAAATGGTGTACTGTCTGCGAGAATTGCCAGTGAATAAATTGATCAGAGTCGATTCCGAGTTAGAAAATATTCGTGCAGCCGCACGAGGTTTCGTCTCCAGTCTATCCAGTCTACTCGGATCCGGTCCCGTCATAGAAGGTTCTGATGACGGAAGGTATAGCAAAATTCGCCGAGAGAAATTCTTCATATTCTTTTTAATTTATACACATTAAGTCCTAATTGCATCTTTAAGATCGCTCCCGAATTTTATGACCGCATCGCCAGAGGATTCTTTGAGGCTTGGCAATTTTCCATCTATACCCTTATTAACAGGAGTCATGAACGATGAAACAGGAGGTGCCGTTTTTGGTCAATACAGAGATGAAGTCCAAGATAAATTAAACATGGTTCCGAATTATTTGACTAATGATTTCGTACCATATTTACAAGAAACTATTCCGAATGTGCGAAACGGATCGCGCTTCATCCCACAAGTTTTTCGTGGCTATTTCAATATCTTTGAAAGTGATAACACGCGGAATACGATCGGTAGAGTTGCGGAAGCTTTGGGTGATTCACTTTATAATGCTCCTGCATTTTTGACTGTCGATCACTGGTCTAAAAAAGCAAATGCATTTCTATACACTTTTGACCATAAAGGAAAAAAAAATTACGGTAAAGACTTTCTCGCCGGATTGCCAATCGTTGACGCCAAACAATCATCAAATGGTATAATTTGTGCGATAATCAATAAATAAAATAAATCTTATTGAAGTTTTTCTTACACACACAATATTAAAATAATTAACTATCTTGTAGGTAATTTGAATCACGGCGACGATTTAGGATACATATTTAACCGAAACACAATTACCGGTAAAAGAATAAGTGACAGCGAGGAACCAGATGAAATGGATGAAAATGTAACCGAAATTTTTACAGACATGATAGCAAATTTTGCACGAAGCGGCAATCTTAGTGTGCCTACTACAAATGTATTACGCTCTAATGGCACTGCTTGGATACCGAATATAATTCCAAAATTCTCAGATAAAACTAATTCTTTCGTTAGTATTAGGACGAATCCGAAAAACATGAATAATTTTAGGTAACGCCGCAAAAAATTTACAGATTACATTTATGATATCATTGAGAATGGTACATTATTAAATTGTTGTCATATTTAATATATTTAATATATTTATATGCTCTAGGTACTGCGAAATGGGACTGTGGACTGTTATGCCAGAACGATTACAATCACCTATGTGTAGTTTATACAAAGTGCCTCTGCAATTAATAAAACAAGGAACGATATCTGTAATTCAGGAACCTATCAATACAATAACCGATTTTGTTCCCGATTTCAAATCTGACCTCAATATCGCGAACAAATCGATCAATCGAAATATTGAAGAATCAAATAAAGAGGATATTACACAACATAAAACAAATGGCAGATTATTACCAAAGGTACCTATACCACGAATACCATTTGCTGGTTAAATTTGTTCTTCATTTCTTTTATTTTATACATATATATCTTTTTATTGTAAAAGAATCAAATAAAAAACATACCAATCTAACTATGCCAACTTGGTTCATCTTTCAATCTGTTTGGAGAATTTCGTATACTGATGTCCGATTCTTCTTTATTTTCTGGATTTTCTTCATCTATCTCCATGTATATTTCTTCTTCAGTTATGGCATATTTCTGAGAAGACATCTCTTCTATTCTTTTATCTGTACATGTTTTACTTGTACACGATTCTATATTTTCTTTGAATTGTTTCTCTTCTATGTTAACATGTGTAATTAATTCACATTCTACTTTATCTTCAGTGGTATTTATGATTTTATCAATATTATGCTGATTTTCCTTTTCATTGTGATGTACTTCATATTGTTCTTGTAATATATTTTCAATTTCTTTTTCTTTGCATAAGTTTTCATCTTCCCGAGATTTATCTACATTTATTATACTATTATCCGTTTCTATTGGTTTTATAACATTTAACATTACACTTGGAAATTTTCCAGTACATTTTGAGGCTGCAATTATATTTAACGGTTTGCAAGTTTGCCGTTCAATAAATGATATTTTCGAACAATCCACATCTGTATCTTTTGCCTCTTGAAACTCTTCTTTAGTTCTATCATTTTCATTTAATTTCCTAATAATGTCTTCACACGAATTCTCTTTCATCTGAGATTTATTTACATTTAATATGCTATTATTTACCTCTATTAATTCGATACCATTTCTATTCTGTATTATTTCAACACATTTTGACGAAATTATTTTTGGCCGTTTGGCCGATACAGATAATGTTGCATCTACATTTTGGGAAAGATTTTCTTCAGCCCGACTTCTTTTGTCTGATTTGCTAATAGTAACTTCTTCTGCTTGACTTTCAGAAACAAATTCATTATCAGGTTTCCTGCAAATTAACAATATATTTTTATGTAGAATTTGTCTCTTATATACACACACACAACATATAAAGTTAAATAAAACTTGAGATATTTACTGTTGTCGAGGCAATTGTAATGTAGGTGCAGCAGGATGTATAATTTTTTCTAATTCAGCTGATGCAAGTATTGCTTCTTGAACAATGTTTACATCAATATCATGAGCTGCCATATGTGATATTTCTAAACAATATTGTATGGGAAATGCTAATGTAATATGTGGATTCATTTGCAAGGCTTTTAATACTTTGAATAGTTCCAAACGGCATTTGTTATCTTTATAAAAGCTTTGCTCGGAACAACTCAAATAAAAGTTGTATAATAAAGGTATCACAGTGTTCAACACATTCTAAAAAAAAAATATTCAAATATTATGAATCATAAAAATGTTTCGTTATAATAGAAAGAACCTAGATAAATTTACCTTGTAAAACGTTTCTTTCAATAGTGTAGTACTGAAAAATATATTCTGCAAAGTAATAAGGGCTTCTCTACACAAATCTGGATCTAAACGTTCACTTTTAGTAGAATCTTTTTCATTATTCATAACTGTGCTATTTTCATACTGACTTTGTTTAAAACGTTTTATTGCCCGTTTAGATAAATGCTGCGTTTTTTGGTGCATCTTAAACAAAATAAAATTTTTTTTTATTAAATAGCTTCTAAATATATATACATTGTTATACATTTAATTTATAGTTCATAAATAATATATAGATTTATCTAATAATTTTTTAATGTATTAGATTTATAAACATATATGCTTATATCTGAAACTTACAGTTAATAATATACGATCTCGTTCTGGTGTTATATCCTTTAATAAGAAACTAATACATTCGTTTGCGATTGTCTCTATACCGGACAATGAACTGGTATTCATAAGCCAAGAACAAAGACATTTGTAAGCCTGTATTTTTACACTTTTGAAAGGTTTACTATTGCTAAATGTTACTTGATTTTCTAAATCAATACTTGTCCATTGCAATATTCCTTGGAATAACCCTAATATTTTTTTTCCAAATGGTATTAACTCCTGTGCAAATCTGAAAAACATGTTTATATTATAAATCATGTTATTCATATTGCTTAATTCAGTAGATGTATAATATTTTATAACATTTATACCCATTTATCAATGCATCAAAAACTGTTAGCAAACTGATATGTAATTTTGGCAAAATTATATACAATTGTTCATTAGAAGAGGTTTTATTCTTTAAATTTAATGGTGTAATCATCAATCCTCGATGCAAAACTCTTAAAATATCCTGAGGCAAAACAGCATTTTTTGCTTCATATCCACTGCAATCATAAATCAATTATGTATCCAAAATGCACACATATTCAAAAGATGATATTGAAATATAACAATTTAATAATATAAATTGAAGACTAGTACCGTAACATTGAGGAAAGATAGATACACAAATTTGAAAATCTCTGTTTCTGTTTGTTGTAATTATGTATGTTATCAGCTATATATGGTAATTCTAACTCATCTTGGATATTTACACTTTCCAGTTCTAATGTTTCATAGAATAATTTATTTAATATAGCATGTAAACTATTACAAAGCAACATTTCATTATATAGTAATCTAGTACATATAGGTGTACCAGATTCTGTTGATTTAAATGAACGCTCTGTCGCTTTAGAGAAGAGAACATAACATTTTGCACTTGCATTAACCAAATTGTCATTTGTAGAATCAATTTGTAATAATATCATTTTTTGTATCAATCCCTGAAAGCATTAAAAGGATATCTTGTTCATATACAAATTTATTAATTTAATAATTTATAATTCAATATTCATTAAAAATTTTATATGTAATATAAAATATCTAGCTAATAATTAAACTTTGATCCATTTTATTACCTGAAACCGTTCGCAAATTTCAGGATAATGATATAGCAAAACAGCTATTAAGTAATACACTGCTCCACATTTTGCATCTGTTTGCAAAGCACTAAGTGTATTTATGATCTGTTTTACATTTCGTGTAGAAATCTGTTTATGTAATTCTGGTATGTTTTTGCAATGTTCAATTAGAAATCCTAATACTTTGCATGCCAGTGTTAAATCTTGTGTACTACTATGCACGTTTTCCACTACTTTAGTAGCATTAGTTATCCAGAATAAACCATATTTGGATAAGACATCTTTAGAACAAGTAGGCAGAATTTTATCTAGCATAAATAAACCATCGTATCGTGTTTGATTTAAATGGGAATTGATGTTTTTTATAATTGTCTGCTGTACTGTCTCGATCTGGAATGTAACACGTGAAACGTACAGCATTTAAATAAATTATGCAAAGTATTTTTGTAAAACTTATGAAAAATATTTCATACCTCTTGGCTATCAAAGGGCACATCGTCATTATCAAGGTGTACAAACTCCATTCTTTCGTTTCTTTCCTTTCATATATTTTCTTTCACAAATGAGACGAAATATATGATACACTAAAAAAAATAATAACACAACTTCTATCTTTGAAAAATGAGGTTACCTTCAACACCACATGTTCTCAAACTTGAATATGAGTGAATTGAGGCGAACGGCGACTTAAATTTGGTCACGTGACAAAGACTGTGGTTGGGAAGACGCTAGAAATGCTTCGAAGCATTGCATTAACCAATCAGAATGAAGAAATTTTTACTCTTTTTGTCTTGATTGGTTAATCAAAGCTTCGAAGCATTTCTAGCGTCTTATCGACCGAAGTCAAGGATTTGAAGATGGAAAGTATAAATGCCATATGCATATGCACAGAAATGCGCATATCTGCAGATCAAACGATTGAAAAATGTTTATAACACCAAATAGAATTCATCCTAAATGTAGACTAAGAAAAATAGATTTCTATCCTGATTATGTTTCTTATAATAAAAAATACTATGATGTGTTATACATGTGTGTTTGTCCTGAAAAATAGAATATTTTGGAGAACTTTACAAGAACAGTTCAATTATAGTAATATTTGTAATTTTTTAGTAATCAGTTAATTTGTAGTTTTTAGATATATTAGATTAAATATATGTATAATCAGTTTTTTGCTCAAATATAAACAAAATTGTCAATATTTTTCGTACGAACACATGTGCGTTATTCATAGATGATATATGCTTAGAGAATTTTAAGTGTTATATAAAGACATCAAAAATACAATGTGAATTGTACTCTCTGCGAAAAAAAGTCTTGACGGTGCTGCACAATGCATTGTTATTATACGACGGCGCCGCTATTAATGTCCTCCTACTTTTCTTGGAATTTCTTAATTGCACCTGCTGCGCGACACTAACATCACACTACAAATGAAAAAGATTACGCATTGTACACGCAAATAAGGATATTGTACTACTAGATATATAATCCAGCGTTCCCACACAAAAAAGTTCCAACATGTTGTAAAAAATAATCGTTTAAAAGTTGCTATTATTATTAATTCAACAAATCATATAGAAGTTTAACACAAATTAATTAATCAATAATTAATAATTAGAAACACTATTCAAGATGCTTTATTGCTGTTGTTCTCCAAGAATTTATTTTATCTGTGGCGATTCGCATACATTATTTCCGCGTGTCTCTAAAAGCGCGGTAAAAATTTTGTTTACGGAGATTTAAAATGCGCTCTTATTCCATCAACTGACATATATCGCTCTGAACAGCTTGAAGTCGCTCTTAGAATTTTGGAATATATATACATGTTACAAAGTACATGTCTATTTATCGTTATCTTATAATGAGTCGACACGGATTTGTTTATCTTACAGGAATTATCGTATAAATTTTGCTAGCAGCTCAACCGGACGAAAATAAGACAAGAATAAGAGCGAACAAGATAGAGCAATATTTCACAAAATCTGATATTTTGGTATTCATCAAAGTCGAGATTCATTCGATAGCTAAAAGGCCAATCCGCAATATTTTTATCAGAGCGGAAATCGCGCGATCTTATAATCATAAACTTATAGGAAATATAGACTGCACGTATCGAACAAATGTTGCGCCAAAATTAGAAAAAGAACGCTATATCTCTAGACTCTACCATGCATTACTTTAATATCTCTAGACTCTGAAACTATCGATGAGTTAAGAACAATTTCTCTCTAGTTAAAAAAAAAAAATAAATACATTTTTTTTCTAATTTTGGCGCACGAATTGCTAGATAATAATACTATATATAACATAAAATAAGCGCAGTCTATATATTTCCTGTCTATTCTCATAAGATTTATAGACTGTGTATATATGTATATTGAAAATTATAATTACATGGACAATATTACACACTGTTCAAGATATAAGCTAAAAATGGATATCAATTTATAATCTATTTATCTATTTAATGATTTTATGTATAATCATGTTCCAAAATCTATCTATACTTACATAAGAATAACATAGCAAAAAGATTTTCTATCTCGTAATAGTGAAAACATTAAAAAACTATATTCTTTCCAATATATATATATGTATATATTCTAAACTTTGAATTTTATTCATATAAAATTCGTTTGACAGTTTGAAACTGTAGAAGCAAATATTTTCATCTTTAGATTTACATTTACATCGGTAGTTAATTATGTTTTGATAATAGAAACTATATGTTTTTGTTGTCCAAAGTCAAATATAACGAAAAAGAAAGAGTGGTATAGATAAACATTTATATATTAATAATATTAATAATCAAACATTTCAATCCATTTCTTGCAATTGTGTCTTAAAGAAAGTCACGCGCTACATGTCAGATAACATTAATACATTTTACTACATAATATTTTTTGCTGTTACTATTTTATTAAAAACAGGAATAGACAGAGAGAAAGAGAAAAAGAGAGGGAAAGAAGGAAAGAGAGAAAGAGAGAGAACATAAATTTTGCGATGTTAGCCGGAAATGGATAAATACAATGCTGTTTATATGTCTCGATCATTCTTCCTCCTACTCATGCTTTAGTGAGAGGCTTTTTCCCTCTCCTTTTAATTCTACTGTCCCACGCCCTACCCCTACTTTCACGGCCCTTCTCCCTCTCCCCTGCGCGTCTTCGCGTCATGAAGTTCGCGACGGTTCAGTTCCCCCACCAAATAGCATTCAGTTATGTTGTGGCGAGCGTCGGTGGTTCGAGGTTCGAGTGATCGGTACGCTTCGTCCTTTCGCGTCGTACGTACATATAATTTACATTCTTGAGTTTTAATCCGTGACGTCGCGATATACGCGATTCGCGATCATAGTGCGTGTTTTAATAATGTATCGCGATCTCCCTTTATGCTGTGAAAACAAGGCAAAGTGAGCTACGTGAAATTATTGACACGCGCAGGACAGATCGTGAAGCGAAGGTAACGCGGAACAAGGATCGGCATCGGTCTGAAATTGCCTTCGAAGGATTTCGCGGGTGAACCGCCAGTGAACCGTCAGTGAACCATATCAGTGATTCCAGACAGAGTACGTCCACCGCGAGAAAACCACAGCTAGAATGCAGCGTGGCCGGCCGATGGACGATGGCTGTTAGAACGGTAAGTGCATTTGTATTCGAATACATATAATCCGCGCATGAGTGCGTACATACATGATATATACATGTATGTATACATACATACGTGCGCGCGAGCACTGCCATATTGAGCAACAAAAATTTTCGAGGTTCGCCGGCATCCGCCGTATTTCTGTCTCTCTCTCTCTCTCTCTCTCTTTTTTTCTTTCTTTTTCTCTTTTCTCTCGACACGTTTTTTCTTCTCTATATATGTGTGTGTGGACATACGCGAAGCTACTTTTTGATTCTGACAGGTGGAATGCGACGGCGGGGTATTGGTTAACGTAAACCGATCGCAGCGACACGCACCAAGAATGCACGAGTGTATCGTGCCGGATCGTGATGTGAAATTTACGTAATTCTTAATAAAAATATTTTTTCATATTTAATTTTAATAACAGATGTAGATACGTGTTCAATTTTATATAGGATGTTTTAGATGGTGGTCATTTTTGGATCATTTTTCTCTTAACAAAAATATTGTATAAAGGATCAACGCTTTTTAAATTACAAACACTTGAAAAGACCTTTCGCATATTAAACTTTATTGACACAAATAGATAAAAAAAATGTGTGAGCATAATTTTTTTTTTAATGAATTAATGTAGTTACAAGTCCGTTGCGCAAATTCATCAGACATTTTTTTACAAAAAACATGTCTGTGATGTATCTATGAGAAAATTATTATTTTATATATGTATATATAATTTATTATTAGACACACACGGTACAAAATCTAGAATTTTATGTACATTACGTTTTTATAATAATATGTTATAAAAATAGAATAACAGTTTTTTATTACTGTTTAACTGTATAACTGTTTAATCTTTCATCGATTTTATTTAAATATTAAATTAGCTTATATCGCATATGCAATAGCTAAAAATAGTCAAATATCTTTGAGCTCACACATTACACATACAGTATAAAAATATTTTAAGAGAGAAAGAGAGAGAGAGAGAGATAGAGTAGAATATATATATATATATATATATATTATGAAACAAGTATATTTTAGGGATCGGTAATTTAAGAAAAAGCATCGAAAAAATATTTTAATGATTAATTTTCCTTCAAAGTATTAAGAAAAAATTGATTTTAATTCGCAGTGTATATGTGAAAAATATTCTCCTTTTTTAAAAAAATATTTTATTAATCTCTTTTTAACACCATGCGGTTTTATTCAAATAAAATTATAGAAAAAGAAATGCGCACGGACTATGTATATAATACCGAGAAGAGCGATCCTTTCGCTTTCAAATCTGCGTCGGTGTTGATTTGCGCGGCATCGGCCTTGTCATTAACTTCTTCATCCTGCCGATTAATGACACTTGTAAAAGTTCCGAGAGAGACGGGCGCGGTGAATTTGACTTTCACTCAAGTGCACTGCTTTCACCTAGCTTATGCTTAGGTCAGAAGTATTTCGAAACGGAAACTCTATTCGTGAACATGCTCGCACGTGTTTTCTCCTGAGAGACGCGCTCCTAAATATGTAATGCGATCTTCGTGAATCCGAGAATCGCACGTGCAGCTTGATAAATGGCACAGACTTAAAGAGATAGACTCGTTATCAACTATACATTTGTCTCCAGAAAAGATATAGTAAAAGACGATAAAGAAAAATAACCCTGTTATCTCGATTCTTAAATATATTCTCGTTTTATAAATATATTAAGCTATCTAAGCCAAATTATCAAAATATAATAAATTATATATGGATTTAATTTCTTAACTTTTTGCTATTTTATGCTTTAAAAAATAATTTTTTTGCTGTAACTATTAAAAAGTTATAAAGAGCTAAATAGTTTAAGCTACCAAGCCATTGTAAAATATAGTACATAAGCAAAAAATTAATAATAATAAAATTTGTTACTATATTATTCTTTTTTTGCTCCTTTTTACTTCCAAACAAATTTTTTTTGCTCTAACTTTTAAGAAGATATCAAGAACAAAATATGGCGCTTAAAAGTAAAGCGCATTAAAGAAATTATTGCCCGAAATAATTGCAATAGTTATATATAAAAATTATATAAAAAAATTAGCAAATTAATTCTATATATACTTTAATAGATTCTGATAATTTGGCTTAGATATCTTAATATATCTTCATTTTATCGCGATGTCGATGCAACATTTATTATAGAAAGTGCATGGTACGTTAGCAATAAGTTTACATCTTTATATCTAAAAATAAGGTGATTGCGAGTGAAACAAGAAAATTGCGAAAAGAAACGAAGAAGTAACGAGTGTGAAACAGCGCGTATCGTTCAAACAAAACTTTCATTTCCCCGTTTATGAACGGATGTCGTAGCTTTTCGTTCGTCCGATATGCGCGCTTTTCCGACATTTACGAAATTTGATCGATTCAAGAGGTGGGAGGGGGGGAGTGGGGAAATATTCGTCTTTAATTTTGTTTATCGCCATGCTGTATCAAGCTCTATAGCATCTTGATAAGCCGGGCCTGTACACCCGAAGGGTCCCGAAGCGATAAAACGACCCACGCCTTGAGGTCTCTTAGAAGACGTTTCGCAGTACGTCCTTGTCTCTTCTTTCCTCCCTCCTTCTGCCTTTATCCCCGTCGCTCTTTATCGCGCACAATAATCTATTTCTATATCCAATCCGCGATACATAACGGAAACAAGTGCTATAAATCGTGGATGCTACTTGTCTCGCTTTGCACACTGTAATAATAATATCCCTGCTTCGCGCGTACGTTTCATAAATTTCGATGCGCGTGAATCTGTACCGATTGAATTTTCCCGATTGGTAATTCCTGATCTGTCTCAAAGAACGAATTGATGATATTGTGATTAATAATTTTAGATATCTTAATAGATATTGTTTAATAATTTTCGTCAATAATACAGAGTTAAAAATTATCAATAATATATTTTATTAATCTTTTTGGATTTAATATTTTTTCTTTATTTGATAACAATTTATTTGATAAAGTATGATTTTATGTAGAGAATTAGAGAAATATATCTAAATAGCATTTATATGATAAAAAAAAAAAAAAAATAAAAATACAACAAAAGAGAACATAAATTTCATTAAGTTTAAATGATTTTTGAAAACATGCACATTATAAGATGCGTTAGATGGTAGGGTTAAAACTAGATATATTGTAATTCGCGAATAAAATTTTTGAGTGCTCAGGAAATAAAAATACGATAGATCGAATGCCAATTGTATGCACATCGCAGAACGAGTTACACGGACACGTTATCTCGCGAGTTGCCCCGATATATTACTTATACGGTACCTGATGAATTTTTCATCATAATCGCTATCCTTCCTGATCGTTAGGCACGTTGCATTTAACTGCCGAAGGGAGCGGCAATCGCCGCGCAATCCACTACTGCCGACAGATTTGAAATTGAAATCTGCATTTGAAAAAAGATTTATATCCGCGTGAGTATCGTCACCGACATCGCTGCTCCAATGTGAATTGAAATCACTAGATCGCACCTTTTTACGAGAAAGATTATTACGCGAATACCCACTTTTGAGATTTTTTTTCGATGTGCGTAGTTTACGTTCGCTATTTCTCTTACGTTAAATATAAATAATTTGGATATTTGAAATAAAGGCATCTCTTATATAGCGATCGGCAATTTGCACTTTCAATTGCGCAGCTTGCAGCAATGACATATTTAACTAGCACCAAACTATGTGAAAAATCGTATGAAAATCATCTAATAAATAAGGGATTTCTTGTTGGAACTTTCATTATTCTGCATATATCTGTGCAGCAATTTCGAAGTACACATTAAAAAAATATTAACTCTATATTGTACAATATAATTAAATTTAAATCTCTGGTTTATTGTGAGAAATAAATTTACGAAATACTTATCGTTGCAAAAATTGATTAATATTACATAGAAATCATGTGTAACGTACTTGACTATAATTAATTAATAATTGATTAATTTACAATTTATATTAATCTTTGCCTCGTTTTCTATGATTGCCGACGATGGATTTAGCGAGTATACGCACTTATCGTTGCTTCATATACATTAAGAATTGTGATCGTTATCGCCTGATATAAATAATCTTCGCTCGATTTCGAATGATTCAAATCAATTTATAATGATAACCCATTTATATACGACAAGTAGATTCTTATCCGCAAATAAAACCTTTTACTCATCATAATTCATACAATATCTTTAAAATATGTGTGATCTAAACTACACATTATTTTACGTTTAAAATAATATTGATAAATAGAGTCGACTTAAGAATTATTGATACCTCTTTCGATATTAAAATGGATGCCATATTTCCTTCAACTCTTGAGTAAATATATGATTATTATTTAACAGAAATTTTCTTTGGAAATTTAATTTTGTTCTTTTTTTCTCATTTTGAAGCATATCAAGAATCATATCGAAAAGTATTAAAATTCAAACTGGATTTAATTAAAATATGATAAATAAATATAAAGTTGACATTTTATATCTTCGAATTATTATTTCTTATACTTAATCTCTTTAGAATTTTTTTTTAATTATATATAAATCTATAAAATTCTTTACAAAAGAGTTAGAACTCCATTAATTACATCGAAATTTTGGAATTAGGGTATACAAAGATAAGAGATTATTATTACATTTGCTCTTTATTTTTTGTTTGCATATAAATTCCGAGAAATTACAGTACAGCCGTGCGTGTGCAGTCTGTCGTTTACGTCATACGCGGACAAATTGGATCTATCTAAATTACCTCGTTAAACATATTTGGCATTCAGCGAGAAGATGCTACATCCGGATATCCTTGCTGTGCAAGGCACGTTTTCTCGCGTTGCGTAATTACTTCGTGCGAACGAGGAAAAAACGATTGAGAGATGAAGGGAAAGAGAGAAAGTGGGAAGAACCCCGGAAGAGAAATATTTTAAAGCAGAAAGTATTGTATTATTTGCGCGAATAATTCTTTTAATAATTCCGTCAGTGCGTAAAAACATGTCGTACGTAAAATTTAATTCAAATATTTTCTCGTTTTTTTCTGATAACTTTGAGTTATTGATGTTACTAAATAACTGATCGAGATAAAAAACTTGATAGTTACATTTTTAATTTAATTGCTTCTTTAAACTAAAATCTAGATAAAAGCAATTCATCGCATCGAGATTAGATTATTCCACAATGATTGTTGCACGTTACTGTTTTACAGTGATATGACAGTATACACTGACATATGACAGTATCGAAAATAATCATCATTTATCTATGTTTTCTAAATCGTTGCTTATCAGAAACGTTATCATTGTTTTATAAATGACGTGGCTAACATTGTCGTAAAAAATATTTCTATATTTGACGCTTGATATGCAATCAATTTGTTTATTTATATTCACGATAATAATACGCAGTACAATTGCTAGAGTATGCTTATTGTCAATTGATATAGACTGATATCAAAAATATTTAACAATGTGTGTTTAACAATATTTAATAAAATTGTACGATCATATAAATTATTACAGGCGTAAAAAAGATATCAACAATCTTTTAGAGGTGGCAATAAAAATTTAATAGCTAAAAATATAAAAAAGTGGAAATTACAGCTAATTAGCAAGTCTAGATATCTTTATTTAGACTTATCAATACTGTCAGGAAGAAAAAGTGAAAAAATTAAAATGATCGTTTCTCGATCGAAGTTTTTTCGAGGTGGAAGCGAACTAATTACGAGAATATCATTATATACTTTGACTTGTGTCATGCCTTTGAAAATGAATATGCATATGTATAATATGCATGATTGATGTCATAATCTACAAAGATCCTGTTTTCTTTCCTCGTATATATTACGTCTTTATAAATCTAAATAGTATACATGTAATCATTTTTCTACAGAAATATAATATAAATTTTTCCAACAAATTATTAAATTTTTTTGTATATAAATATAACTGTTAAAGTAGAGCGTCAAGATATCTCTCGGTAATCCTTAATATTTTCAAAATATTTGCTAATGTATGTGTCATAAATTATGAAAGGTTTTGTTCCGACATCTCCAAGACCTTTCCAATTTATTTAATCGTCGGCTAAGGTCAACTCGATTAAAAAAGGTTACTCGCCCGACCGAGAACAATCTTTATTACATATATCGCTGCTTTCCTTCATGACTCTACATTGTATTCCATATGCAACGTGACTGTTTCGCTTCATGTCTATAACATTGTCGATATGATTATTAACTATTAGGATGAGTTTATGCAAATTTACATACTTCATAGAACATTGTAAAAGAACAAAAAAGAAAAAAAAACGTGTTACAGCAATATACATATTTTGTATCGTGTATTTTAAATATTACTCTTACAATTAGTTCAGATGTGTGATATTGAAAAGAAACGAGCAATCAGACTAAAATTATGTAAAAAAAATGTCTCGCCAATTCTATTCGAAAATTAAAAATAATTGATGATTTCTGCAAAGAAATAACTTGACATTGCGTTTTGTAAATGTATATTAGTCGAAGATGAATCGTTCACATCGTATATGAAATTTCTAAATATTGTTTTATGTTTGTCATAATAAATCAGATATTCAGTGAATTATAGATATTTCAGAGCATGTTTATGCTTTTTTCAATTAGCGGAAACAACTGAAACTGGGAATTGTAAAAATTTGACAAGTTGTTGACCGCGTGATTTTGTAAACAATTGATAAACATGTTGCTTTTCTAATTCAACATTTAATCCACGGTCTTTCCAATGTATTTTCGATATCGCAATATTCCACGCATGGATCAGCGTATTTCGTGATTCCGCAATTTGGCAACATACCCGCATTGGCATGCACATGTGCGAACTGCATGCTTACGAAGCATTAACACCCTAGCACACCAATTATAGCTATTTGCTCATGTAACAGGAATGGTGATGCATATAATATTTTGATAATATATGAAAAGCAGTAGAAATAGTGTTCAAAGGAGTAGAAATAATGTTCAAAAGTCTATGACTCGTCGAAGTAAAAAAAAGTTTGTGTATAATATCGAAATATAATATCGATTACATCGATAAAGATTTAAGATTTAAGAACTCATTTTTAATAAAATCTTTTATAATAAACGAAATGCGAAGAAGAGAATTTTCTCACGTATCTTTAAATTTTATTAGTTGTAATTGCAATAGTTTATGTTTACGTTTAATTTTTTATCGAGACAAATTGAGATAACCCCAATATTTTATAGTGATAAAAAACATATACGGTCTATCTTATTGCATGAGCGTACAGTCAAAGAATAACTCGATTGAAATAAAAACAAAAATATTTCAAGATACAAAACAATCATATATGACGCGTTATTGCATCTTGTTCATTCATCACTTCAAAACATCGCAGGTATATGTATTTCCATAGCCATACTATATATATATATATTGGCAAGCAGGCACGTATATTGTATATATGCATATACATGTACGGTCTACCGCAATCGTGTAGATGTACAGTATGGTGCATTAATGACACTGTTGCAAATAAATCACCGCCTTCTTTGGTACTTTAACGTCGTGTCCATTCTATTCTCTCTAAATTATTCGCGTCTGTACTTTGTACGTCGTTCTAAAAATAATATTAATAAGCAGATGTCAACTTACATACACACAAATTTTGTTATATTTTATATATTTATATAATATATAATTTATATGTATGTGTAATATAGATTTAGTTGCGACAGTTTTCTTTTTAACAAAGCATCTTTTTTAATAATATTTTAATTTAACAAATAATTATAAAGACATTTACGTTCGAAACTTAAAGAAGTTGTGATAAGAGACAAATCTCGATAAACCCGTTGAACTCAAAAGCGTTAAAATAAGGTTTATGTGAATTCGAGTGATCAGGTTTCGTATTCATATATTATTATTCTGCATTAATTAATTATTAATTAATCATTATTATTTATTCATTATTATTTTATATTCTTTTATAAAGCCTTCAATGCAATTACCGTCTTAATCCGTGGTTTTATAATGATTTATGATTTTTGATCCGGCCCTGAATGATACGTCTACTTTAATTGCAAGTGCATCTGCACAGGTGCACAACATTAACGCGCTACATTGTACACACACGTTATGCATGTACACATGTATGTACCCACCTGCGAATGCCGAACTGTTGGCCAATCGCACGCCGAGCGATAGACGCCATCTATAGCCAGATATCGCGCGTCTCGTGTCTCGTCCGGCGAGCAGTCGCGTCTCGCGTCAGTTAGTGCTCGGCTGTTGTGATGTGTGCAACGCACGAGTCTTTTCGCGCAATAAAACGAAAATTTAAACACGATAAAAGCCAATCACCGTGAAGTCTCTCCTCACGTGGGCATTATTAGAAATCGATTCTCACGCGCACATGTTTCCGCGAGCCGTTGGATCAGTCTAAGAAATATCCCCGTTCCAATAAAGACAACAGGTAGGTGCATGTATATTAGGAATATCTTTTGATGAGATATATATCCGCGATAAATTTTTCATGATTACATGAACGCTAACGAACGAATATTTGATCTGAAGTTGCGATGAATTTTCTTCACGTTACTTTCTTTAAAAAACACTGTGTGTTATAAAATAACTTGTAATAAATAATAAATTGTAGGGTATTGTATTGTTCTATTTATTACACAATGACATTAGTTGATAAAATATTTTACCGAAGTTGAGATTGAGAAAATAATGTAAATTCTTATATTTTTATAATTATTAATATAACGCGCGTATTTATGTATTATTCGCTTTGATTGTGTATCAAATATTATACCTCAATGTTATGTTTGTGATTAGTTACGAACGTATTACGTTCTATGAATTTTTAGATCAAATCTGTGATATATCAATGAGAGATTAGGCAAACTTGTTAATGCACGTCGAGATTGCAGCTTCGCTTCCACCGATGTAATTTGAGTTACCTAATTTCAATTAGATCTCGTCCCTTTGATTATAATTCTATGACATAGGCAAAGTATAAAAAAAATTGAAACCAAGTTCATATTTATTGTAAGGACCTCGAAATGATACGTGCTTGGTATTCAAATTATTTACGCAGTCGAGTGACAGCAATAGTAATGACAAGCGAGTAATTAAGAGAGACGGAAGCATTATAGGATGATCATAAAGATCAGATGGTGACAATGATTTATGATATTAGTCCAACGCATTTGTTAGCGGAAATCTTTGTTAGCGTTAAATATTTAAAATATAATTAAAATAAACATAGTTGAGTTACTGTATAATTAAAATTAGCTGAATTAGATTACGCAAAATATTTTATTTTCACACGGACATTTATTTATTTTATTGAAATATATATAAATTTTAAAACGCTTGCAAAAACGCATATGATCCTTTTGATCCGACAAAAAGCAAAACATTTTACTTGAAAAATTACATAAAAAAATTTTTGTTAATGTAAGTTTAAATATGTGTAAACGCGAATAACATTAATTCTCCGGCTATAGTTTATTACTGTGGACACACAAAAAAAATTCTATTCTGTATTTTAAAATATTTATATCCAAAGAAAGGATTTTAATATATTTTAATGTTGCATAATAAGTAAAATAAAAAAAAAATCTTGGATTTTATTTATTTATTATACACATTTATAAAAGACAAATCAGAATAAGTGGAAAAAAAGAAATTTGTTGGTCAGAAAAATTAGCACAAAAATGTTCCAGCAGCGCAGTTTTATTAAATGTTAGATACTTTCTCTGGGCTATAGAGTGCGTTTTTTTCAAGATAATCTACTTTTTTTAATCCTTAATTTTAGTGATTAAATTATTTCATTTTATTGATTAAATTATACGCACATATAAAAAATTTTATTAAAATGTAGCTTGTTTGCGTGAGATTTAACAAGAAATGAAGATTCATTATCTGAACATTAATTGTCACTTATACAATATATATATATTCCAGCATTTATTATTGTCGAATCAAATGGCGGTTCCCTTTTTTTTAATATGACCTTTAATATTTACGCGCGATGTGTGTGCTGAAACATCGTATAGACTAAAAATAAGGCCGCTCGCCGACCCTCTTTCAATTTGCCAAGCAATTGCTTGGTTTGCTCGCGCATGATATCGGCCCTGAAATTATCAATTCTATCTCGCAGCCCCGTATATCTCCTTCATATTACGCAATAATCGTTACATCCAATGTGACATCTTTACGAGGTAACGATGCTATCGATCGATAATATTCGCATGCTAACCTTAACCTGACAGTTATATCCATAATAATCGATACGACAACACGAATATCCTTTAAGAAATTGTTGCGTAATCTCGCTAAAATCCGCAGGACCGATGATTAATCATAGCGTGTCGCAACGCTTTATTATCCTTTTCCTGCTGAAGATGATATCCGGACGAACCTCGCGAAGAACTAATTTTAATTCTTCGCAGGCAACGTTTATTTTTTGACGTTAAATTACGGACACATCCTTTTCTGAAGCATTCAAGGAAAGAAAAGTGTTTAAAGAAAATAATTATGAATATCAAAATAAATAAATCATTAGATTTCATAATATTCAAATATCGTAATAATATTGATAAAAAATATAATGTACACTACAGAGAATATATATCTTATATATTTTATAGCACAAAGAATAGCTATCAAAAATATTTAAAGGAATGAAAATAATTAATCGAATATTTTCTCGACAAGCTGCTGTAACAATATAATAAAAATATTTTTCTTGTTATTAATAAAAAAAAACTTAATAAATTAAATTTACTCATAGAATTGGAAATTTAAAAAATTATCTTTTTATTCTTTTTCTTGAGTGTTAAACTATAAAAAATAACTACAAAATACTATAAAATATAAATAAAACTATATATAAAAACTAAATTTAATAAAAGAAATTGATAGTTAAATAAAGCAAATTATTTATTACAGTTCCTAATTTTTCAATGGGTTATGTAGCTATTTTTAATGGGTTATGTATAATTACTGAGAATTATCAAGTCCCTAAATGCATTAGCAGGAAATTAAAGAACCGGTTTTTTTAGTCGAGTACCGTAACTTTGCTATTTTATTTTGCCTCCGGATACAGCGATACTATAGATGGAGTACGAGATAACGCACTTCTATCGCTTTAACTTTGCGCGGTCTAAAGTGCTTACATTCGTAAATAAATAGTTGCTTAGCTTCCTTTTAGAAAAGATTTCTGGAAAAGAAAAAAATAAATGTAAATAATGACTGCAGCCAACTATATATGTATAAGTATTAAATATGCGGGGGATATATATTTGTTGCGCAATAAATAAATTAAACGAATAATCTGATAATTTTGATTTTAATTTATTACACATAATATCGCTACATTGTGCAAAGTCGGATCGTTTTAGTTTGTATTAGCGATATTATGTGTAATAAATAAAAATTATATATATATATATATATATATATATATGTATTTATGTATGTATGTATGTATGTATGTATGTATGTATGTATGTATGTATGTATGTATGTAGACAGAACGACATGTGTAGATTATTTGTAATTTAAAGATACAGTCATTTTAGGTATTAATATGCACTGATGATGTTATCAATGATTACAATCGCTTCTCGATATCGAAGAGTTTCAATATGCGACGCAATATTATGTGCAAGATTATGTATAAGACAAGAAAATATTAAGTGTTGGTCGATGTGCAGAGCGTCGAGTTGTAAGTTTCGAAGTATAAATTTGTCTTCACGAAAATAGGGAAATAATATAACAGCGCGATACAGTTGTGCATTCTACGTTAATGAGAAAATTAGGGACCACGAAACAGGCGCGCGGTGCCTAAGAACTGCCACTTTAGACAAGTCGCGATTTCCTCTCAGATATTCTTCGAAATTATCATCATGGGAAAGATAACTAGTAAAACCACAAAAGAATGTGCTAAGTTCTGCTGGCAATGGCAGCTTAATAAGGTGCATCTCGTTTGCTGTAATGCGTTAAGCTGCAGTATGAACAACTATATGAATTTCGCCTTTATCTAATTAGGTGCCAATCGCGTTGATATATATATTTAATTTTCATTGTCATCCTATTGATTAGTTGTTGAATCGAGCGGTTGAATTCCGTTATAGCCTGTAGACATGTAAGAGTTACTTTTATACCTGTTATATCTCTACGACTACCTGTCATAGTAAGGTAGGCACAGCAATCGAATGTCAAGGTTGTTTCTCATAGAAAATTCTGTAGAACAATTTCTCGGAGATTGTATCAGTACACTATTGCATGTAAGCAAACTATCTTTTGCATGATGCGACGTAATATCGATTTTAATATTTAACGATAATTTGTCTGTGATAAATTTAAAAGGAGCTTTTTGCTTTAGGAAAAAATTTTGAAAAAAATTACTATGCACAATATTTTATATTTTACGTTAAAAATATATTAAATTGAAATAAAAATCTGACTTTGTAGTATGTTATTTAATTACAATATTAATAGTTTAAAAATTTTTAGCTTTTATTGATTTATATCGTAATTATATACAAACGCAAAAGTTTCGAAATTTCTTTGAAAATAATAATTTTACTGCGTTCTTTGCGACTAGCATTGCACCGTTCTTATTACTAGAACTTTTTCAATTACGTCGGCGAATCGTGGACAAACGGCTTGCAACGCTCCGTTACGCGGAACGCATACGGAAGTATGCTCGCGGAATAATCTGCCGCATTCCGGAAGTTCCATCCAGATGATACACGGATTACGTGACAAGTTTACGCGCAAATACGGTAATTAATCGCGAAAGCGAACAATTGGTGGCTCGCGCGCGTCGCATTATGTACATGATGCTACACGAAATTTGCATTCCGCAGAAAATTGCGATGCCTCGCGAAAGTTCTTCTCTCGGCTTGTTTCACGAAAAGATGAGAGGGTGAAATCGCGTAAATTGAAATTCGCGGAATTTTCAGATACATCATCTAGGTATTTCATGCATGCAAACAATGTTGACACGTGACATTTTCGTAAAGTTTTAAAGCATATGCGATTGACTAAAAACTCAAAAATTGCGAAATGAGAGATTATAAAGAACTGTTCTATCGGGAGCAAGATTAAAACAATTTGTTAAAATAGATAATACAAATATTTTTCTTTGAATAAAATATGTATTACGTATGTGAGAAAACAAAAAGAAAAAAGTACGCTTATTTTTATTTTGAGTAAAAATTAATATGGGAAATTTTTATTCAATGTCAGCAACATGTTATATTTAATCTTGGATCAATACTTAATTCTTTATCTGGTGGAAATAATCCTAACGCGTTTATCTACGCCTTTCTTTGTGTGTATGTATATTATTTGATTTATTGTTAATGATAATTTTAAATATGTGGAATCTTCAGTATTAAGAAAATGTCTTATTTATTTTAATCTTGCATCAGTCGCGACGACTTAGAAGAGAGTCGCACAACAATGATGGCAAACCGTTACACTGGCGAGACGAAACAAAATGCATAAGTGACCGCGAAAAATTAAGCTGCATGCACGGCAGCTCTTCGAGTACCGGGTGCTCAATGCTCGTAAAGTCAAGTTTACGGTAGACCGACATTATGCCGCGCGCAAATCTGTGCAAGGCACACGCTTGGGCGTGTGTTTCCGCTATTTTTCTCTTTCCATCGTACGAGAGATGTCAAAACTCCGGCGCTATAATATTAAAGAATCACTTTGCCTCTCTAACGAAATATTAATATGAAAATCTCGTAAAGTTTTCATGTCAATTCGTACAATTTTCTTCTTAGGAGATACAATGTGTCATAATATGTGTAATGAATATATATATATATATATATATATATATATATATATATATATATATATAGATGCATGTGTTATTTTTTTTGTATCCTTCGAAGTTGTCTTCCAACAATTTTGACTCGTATAAAATGCATTGAATATTTATAGTATTTCATCACAGTAAGCTTCATGAATATGTAAATGTAAAAAAAAGAAAGGAAGAAGAATATTTACACATTCTCAAGCATATCTAAAAAATTCGTATTTAAAAAATGACACATGCATGCATAGGATTCTATATAAAGAAAAAGATTAAAATTATAAGAAAAAAAGATTTGTATTTGCAAAAATCTTTGTATAAAAAATATTAATTATGACTAAATTGTAGGATTTAATGAAATTGAATTAAAAATGAATTATTCCTTTAATCAAGATTTTAATACAATCTTAATATAACTTAGTGATTAGATATATCAAATTATAATGTATTTCTCAGAAAAACACGGTTTATTATTATCTACATCTACAACATAAGGTAGAATAAATGAAATCATTGAATCATTAACGCGCCATCATCTCTCGATTTATATCGGATTCTTCTGGTATAAAAAACATATTTTGCATCGTCATAAAAAATTGAAAAGGCTCATTAGTGATTAATTATTCTGATCGTAATTGCGATAACCGATAAATTTAATCGAAAAATGATAACATATACAGAATGCGTGTATATAAATTAAATCATTCTTTGACTTTTTGAAAAGAGAATTTGGAACATATTGACATTCGCAGCGGCAGTATATAGAATGCTGTTCATGATAATGCACATTAAAAAATATAATAAACGATAAGAAATATTTACCGTTTTTATTATCAAGGCTTACTCCAGTAAGTGATATATTGAGCGATTATTTCGATATAATATCTTGTTAAAGTTTAAAGATAGAATTTACGTAGTTGGAAATTGCATGCAAGGCGAAATTATATAAGCAATCCTCCCCTCCCCAATGATGACGCTCGAACAAAACGTTGAATTATGGATTTTTCCGATCGCGCGATGTGCTCGCGGTTTGCATGATGTTATGCCCTTCAGTTTATTTCGACCTATGTCAATGTTGAGCGTAACGAGTTCTCTGTGCTCGCGTGGTTATCTTATAGAATATATGATTACCCAGTTACAGACACTATTATTTAGATAGAGACGATCTATCGCATAAATCACGGATCTTGCATTTTCGCGGTCATATTTTTATAGAAACGGAATATTGCCCATAGTCGAAAAGAAGTTCTACCAAGTCGCTAATGTCACTTCTCTTGCACGGATATTATATTTTCCTGCATGCATTATAGAATATATTTTATATCACATTTTTTTTTAGATTTGAATATTTTTCAGATATTTGAGTTGGAATAATTTAAATTTTCAATGATGAATTTTTAAATTATGACAGATTATTGACTTTTTAAAGGGGAATGCTATATACATTATATAAGATGAGACTTTTATGCGAGATAGCTGGATGCTAATGGGCGATTTTTTTTGCTGTCGCCTTCCTGTCAGGTGCAAAAACGATGAGTAGCAAGGAAATGCGACTAGGCTTTCCTGCAGATACAGGTGACGACCGGAAAAGTATTAAGCGAGTTTAGTCACGAGGTTAGCATCTACGGACCCTTTCGATATTCGTCGCGCTTTGTCTGTTATTCTTTTTTTGCGATTAAGGTTCCGTTTGACAAATATTTACTATTAGACTCTAATTGTTCTTCTGTTCTATTCTTCAAAGTGCTCTTGTGGAATTTAAACCATCGATTTTTCGTACCAGTCATTTTTCGACAATCAGAATGTAAGTTAGTATATAATATAAAAATGTTAAACATAAATTATACATTTTAAATATATTTTTTTATTCTGATCTTATATCTGTTGATCATTTTATGATATAGTATGCGTAACATTATTAATTAATAATATATGTATAAAAAAAAATTTATTTAAATTTGTCATATGGCTTTATATTTTAAAATTCATATATATATATATATATATATATATATATATATATATATATCGTGTTTTTCAAGTTTATTCTTGGAATAACAACCTAGTATGATTACCTTTCATGACCTTCCTCTAGAAGATGTATAGAAGAAGCGCTTGCTCGATTGCCCGGTATGCAAGTTTGGTCGATCCGACGCTTAACGACTCTCGCAAGCAATCCTTTCAGTAGACGACGTATTAGCACCAATAAAACGCGTCGCGTTGCATGCGACGACCAACATCGCGACAGGTTACAGCAGCAGCAACAGGCCCTGTACCCGTAATCGCTTCCGAAGCCACTCGCGCATATACAAAGTCGGGATTGGCACACAATCGCGCGCGCCGCAATAAACCGCACCGCAAAATGCAAGCAAACATTTCACTCGCGTGACACACTTGACATTCGCCGTCTCTTTCGTTTCGCCGCGCGCCGCGACCGGTTGCCGATACACCAGCCACACCCATCTCTCTCTCTCTCTCTCGTATCTTTCTTTCTTTTTTCTCTCTCTCTCTCTTTCTTTCTGTATGTATGTATTGTACCTGCTTTATCTCTTCTCGGAGGTTCAAGGATAGGAAGCTAAGTTAAGGCGAAGAATATTGCGCGAACCGGCAGCGGCGATAGAGTTTCGTGACGAGAAGGACGTTTCCGTTTTTCTCACAATCTCGACTGCGTTTATCCTGCTAGCTACGCTAAGGAACACTTATAATCATCGACGATCGTCGTCGTCCTATACGCGAGCGTGTAATTTCGCGCGGAATGCCAGAGTTCGAAAAAGAAAAGACAAAAAAATGACAAATAAAGAAAAACAGACCTACCAGAAAAGGTGGAGTTTTTAATGAGATTCGAGATTATGCGTACGATTTCTTTATAGTCTTATCTCGACGGCGGTCAGATATTTGTATTTAAAAAAGCGACCTTGGCTTTTTAGCGTTTCTCATTTGCACACATCTCGCATTCGGACTTGACATTTTACGATCAGTCGTTGCAAATAGATGATCGACGGAATATTTTGTAGACGCATGGCAATGATGTTGAATGTTAATCGCGAATGGATTTTTCGTCTCTCGAATTTTTCGTGCCCCGGTCGATCGTCCAATTCGACGACGATGATAATGATGATGATGATGCGGTTGGCGAGGCGATAATCGCGAACGAAGCGTGATCTCTCTGTGGTAAACGCATCGAAATGCAATCGCGGCTATATAACTGGGACGTTGTAGAAAGTGGTTGGCGATTTTTTTTTTCGTGGTTACAGCGATACAGTTCCTCATGTCGGCATTGATCGTGTATGTGATCCGTTATGAATTCAGGCCGTTGAAAGCGATAACATTACGTACATACATCTTTAGATCCTCGACTTCACACGGATCGTCTTTATGTCGTCGTTAATGCGCAAATTAATCGGGTTAATATACACAATATATATATATATATACGTATTCTCGAGTCTTATACCATCTATATGTATTTTATACCATCTGCAGAATCTTTGATTAATTTGAAATTGATTTTTTTCGAACAAGGACATCGAGAGTTATCAATAGTTCTTGTGTAAACGATTGAAGGTGAACAAATATATGGAAACGAATAAAACATAGCTTTTTAAAGTGTGAACAAATTCCAATAAAACAGCACAAACGAAAAACATGGTGTATTTTTCACAAGTAAATGTAATATTTATAAAGGATTATTTCCACAGCGTGTGTCAGACTCATATTGTATTTTTCTAAACATTGTCAAATAAAAACCAAATAATTTTACCTGGTAACACACATCTTCCTAAAAATAATACTGAAGTTATAGTCATAATACTTTTTATTTTTGATGGAATCGAAATAAATTGTTAAATTTATCCCGACTATATGTTAAAATGTTCGTAGACGTCACACCCCAATAATTCGATGTTACATTTATTTTTATTATTCTTATTATTTAAAGTTTCAAAAAAAGTATGTGTTTGTGTTTATTTTAGTTAGAGTTTCCTCGTTCTTGCTATTTACGATGATCGAGGACAAAAAAATGATAGAGATAAATAAAAATACGGAAAAATGCAGATTCTTATTTCGTTTAAGCAACATGCCAGTCAATTTTCGCATTTACGTAACGCATTGCAGGAAAGATAATTATAAGGTAATTATGCTGATATAGTGGAAACATCATTCTTAATGTGTGCGGCCCTATTGTAAATGCAAATTCATTCATGTTAACCGCATCGGGAATGCTTCCTATGGCTTTTGTATTGATATTACAATTTCATAAACACCAGCTTTCTTCCTTGCTATCATTTTATAATTTTCGTTATGAAACATATTTATAAAGTATCTGCTTTGCACGATAAATTGCACCGTTAAATAAAACATTTAACTAATTATGTGTGTGGACTATTCGGAATTTTAAATTTAAATTTTCCAGCACAATACTATGGAAAATAGTCAAAAGAAAACTGCAAGAGACATATAAAAATAGATTTAAAGTTCAATTACTAATATTACGCGACACCCAATTATTAATGATATATAAAAAATACTTCAAGATGATAACAATCGATGTCAAGACAAAAATTCGAATAAGTAACAAAGAAAATATACAGGAATAATAATTATTAGGAAATTAGAACTTGATGTCTTTTTTCGTCTTGTAATTAGTCATTACATTGCGAAAGTGAATGTTTCGCATGTCAAATCAATTAAGCGATATCCGTGAGACACTAGTCGACTATTGTTACGTCTCTCCTTTCCCGAAAGGAATGGAGTTTTTCACCGAATCCGGATTTCACCGTCCTCCCTCCCTTTTTCCCTCATCGGTTGAAGACCTTCTCTCGTATCTCATATCTCGTCTCGCGCACGCGAAATATAATGACACAAATTTAAATGACTGCGGTTACTCGTAGGCGGTGGTCGTAAGAGATCGCAATTAGGACCCGCTGCCGTGGCCACCGCCGTCGGGGGAGAAAGAAAGACGGACATATTCGGGATACTACAAATGTATACGACGCCTTTTCGCGTGAGAAAGTCTCCCGGGGTATGCGGGAGACCGCGAAGAAGCCGCATTTTCTCGCTCTTCCTTGTCCGGGAAAATGCAGGATGCTACCGGGTTAGCCGCCGATCAGAGACCCGCGTTAATGGAACAACGTCGCGTAAAGTGTCTTTGTGAATTTTATATTCATCGCGCGGCGGTTTTACAATGCGGCTAGGTCTACCTACGTGATGTAGGTATATCTCTGCTGGTAGCGAGAAGCAAACAGCGGAACGAAGACGATGGCGGGCTTTTAGTAGCTTTAAAGAATTGGCATGGTTGACGTTACGACCTTTATGATGCCGAATGAGTTGCGAGCTATTGCTCGGACTTAAACGTGATTGCAATCTTCTCTTCATCTGTTTATTTCCATTACTTTCTATATTTTGCGATCTGCCGGAATTGATACAATATTTCGGATCGAACAAGTGAAGTGATCCGTATTCCGTGAACCGTATATATATACCATTATTATTATATTATAAATACGGTATACAATTGCATTTAAATATTATAATATATATATGTAATATTGTAATATTCGAATGCAACTGTATATCGTATTTATAATAATTGTAATAATATCAATTTAAATAAATTAATAGATATATAAGTGACAAATAATGCGATTTTAATCCTCAACGTGCATTAAAAATTTTAATTCAATCGTGAATATTTAATAGCGTTCATTGTTACATATAGAGCGCTAATTTATATCGATAATAAGAAGAATATGAAAGGCGACAATTTTTCAACGGAGAAAATTTGCGTTCTCTTATTGGAAGGTTACCAATTACAGGAACGATGTCGAGCAATTTTTTTTCCAATGTTTAAAGATTACGTCTTTGTATCTGCTTTACATGAAAACGTTGACGAAAGTTTTGCGGAGTCAATGGCCTTCCAACGGGTCCGAGAATGCCCGTTACAAGAGTATACTCGCCTTTTTATTACATCCACTATACATCGTCGATGCACCGTTTATTTCGTTCCTTTTGTATCACTTGTGATATATATTAAAAGATTTCGATACTCTGCTTACGATAATTTTTAAGTATCTTAAAATTCTAATACATTGTAGTTCAAAATAATATCGAAATAGTATTGTAGGTAACTTTATTTTTCAAATAATTATGTGAAATAAATATGTCAAATATATGATCTTTAAAAGATTTTTCTTTTGTTCATGTGGGTTATGAAAGAGGAATCTGGAACATATATGCATGTATTAAATTTATTCTTAAACATCGTTAAATTTTAAGGATTTAATATTAACACATTACTGGAACCTTTACATGATTTTTTAACAATTAATTTTTTGCTTACATAATTTTTTTTCTCTATTTCTAAAAAAAATTATTTGGGAATGCATTTATATTATTATAACTAGTTTTAAATATAAATAAGAAAAGAGACAAATAATAAAAATATCAAGATTTAAAATTAACATATCAAAAATTATTATACATATAATATACATATATCATATCGGCTCAACTCTTATTAGAGAAAAGATGCGTGTTAGAACAGTTCTCACGATTCTGTACAGTCGGAAAAGCCGTGACTCCCTGCCGCGAGTCATCGACGTTAATTTCGCAATCGTAAGTCATACTTCGCAACACTCATGATCCTATGGCAAACAGCAGTCGTTTAGAAATCAGTTCTCGCGAAGTGTTGGCTGCGATATATACTCGTCGCGAAGGTATATCGCTTTAACATACAATTGTGGGACGATTGTACGCATTGTAAGAGACATGCTCCATTTCTTTTCTCTCTTCTCTGCACGTTTTTTTTTTCTCTGCAAGTCGTTGTCCCGTGACACGACCCGACGTCTCGCGACCCGACCCACCGCAACTATAATATTACAGACGGCGAAAATGTCTTTTCTTTTCCCATCTCTCTTTTTCTTTGCTCTTCTGTTTCTGTAGCTCAGTCTATGAGTCTTTCTCTTTCGTTTATTTGCCCATAAGTTGAGCCACTTTCGCGATAAGAGAGATTTAGTGGATCTCGCTGTATTATATATATATATATATATATATATATATATACTGGTGACATGATGAAAAATGTGGAAAAACTGAGAGCAGTGTAATGTCTAGCAAGATTACAAATATTGAATATGACAGTTTATACATGGGAGGGGTTATACACGGCTTATAAGATGAACTGACAATATGAATCGATTATTATTTATTTTCTTGATGATTTTACTATTATTCATTTTTCTGCAATTATTAGACTAAAAGTTTACCTAGATGACAAGACATCAAGAATATTACAGTTTATGAAATTTAAAAGAAAAAAATTGGAAATTTTTAATCATAAAAATATATAAAAAATATTTTATGTTGATTGTTTTCTCTTTTATAAAAATTTATGTAACATAACCAGTTTTAATAAAGTGAAACAACTGTTCAAATTCTCAACGTACACATTATTTATCGTCTTTTTATCATTGATAATGCCTACGCATATAAATTGCTTTTAATTGAATAGAAAATATTTATATCTAAATATAATAATACTTTAGAATGATAAATAATGTGATGACAGTTATAAATAGTGCGAAAGTTTTATAGAGGTCATTATCGAACAATATGTGAAGTCATCGATAAGATTAATCGGACATGGAATGTAACGTGCGTCAATAGAATGTTTTGTCAATTCTATTCTAGTATGATTGGTTTTGTCAACTTCAATCTTAGCTTTCGACTTTTACTCTTTGGCACTCCATCTGAGCAATGAATATAATATAGGAACAAAGAAAAACATTTAATCATATCCATCATAATATACAAACGAGGATTGTGAAAAATTGATCATTATATTTTTGTATCATTACACATATCTTGTATTCGATTTTTATAACTAACATAGCTTAGCGCATATTAAAAAGTGATCTTTTATAAAAACTACATTTATGTAGATAAAGATATGATTAGTTTTTTACCTTGCTTTGCTAATTTAGACTTGATTGTCAACACTGCTCCATTATAATAGCAAAACTGCTTTCTGATATTTCTCATAATGTCAAGTATATTCGTTAATTCTTTGCACGTTTTAGGTCACCTAAACTCACGAATTCACGAAAGATTTTTGTAAAGGATGCCAACCTGGATATTTGAACAAATTAATTCGCATAAAATTACAGTTTTGTAAATTTATTTATAAAATTTGGATGTGAATAAATAGATATTTAATTTATAAAATATTCACAATTTCATGAAAAAAAGTCATAAATAATGCAGAAAGAGAAAGAAAAAAATATCGGCAATTACATCATTTTTCTCGCATACTAAAAACATCTGACACCTACTCTGCAAAATGATAATACTTTATAATCACATGTCTTCCTGGTGATTATCTAAGCGCGATTTATTCGTTTTTTCTTCAATCTTGATCAATTTCACAGATTTTTTTTAAAATTAATTACCGAGATAATTAATGTTGATAATTATAACGTTATGACGCAATATGACCTTTGATTTAATTCTTGTTTGCAGAAATTCGTTTAACAAATAATCAAAAAATTTCTATAACGAGGAATTATATTGCTGTAAATTTGGGGGACAAATTTTAGATTATTTTGGAAGATCTTCGTCTATCATTGACATTGTATATCAACAGGGAAGCTTCACATACAATTGAGTTGTGTATAATTTCGTGACATTTGAGCGGATAATAATATCGTACCATATATTTGTAAAACATATTTCTTTTAGCAGCTTCGCGTTTAAAGATTCGACTAATCTGTAATTGCATCACGAATATAACGTGCAATTGATATTTGCACATGTTATAAATGTTTTAGAAAATTTTCTTATATGAATAAATAAATTAATGAATTATGAATTAGATATAAATGCGTAATGCGTAATGATTCTTATTAATTTTTTCTCATGTTTGTTGTTTTGTAATGGAAGAAAAGAACACGTTACTTGCTTTATAAAAACGAAGAAAAAATGTATATTTATATCAGATTATTCCATGATTTCATCCATATTTTTGAAGAATTCTGTGAATTCAGCTGTGCAAAAAAACATAAGAATATATTTATGTATGAAACACGCATATATAAATCTGTCGATTAACTGAAATATGCAAATACTTCTTTCAACAATAATAAGAAAGAATTCCACGATAACTTTTAATAAACAGTAGTTCGATGAATAAATAATTATTCTCAGTGATTGCAAATATTAGGATCAGGCTACGAAAAATTAAATTCAACGATTCTTGCTCGTTCGTTCATGTGTCAGCGGAATATTCCATTGGTCTGCTTTTCTGTCCTATATTTCTGCATATATATCAGAAAAGACCAATTAGCAAATAAACGGTTGTACGTGCACAGTATAGCCGCCTTTTCAACGTTTCTTACGTCATTACAGCAGTAACAGTGACTTGTATAACATTCCTATAAAGGATGAATATAAAGATGATCAATTATGGATAGTGATAATTAGCAAGAAATCATGCAAAGTGCCGGGATTATATAACAATGTGAACTACTTTTATTGAATTTTCTAGTAAGATATATTTTATAAATTTCTTACAATTGCATAGCGCTTCAGAGATTTAATACTAAGTGATTCAGTGAGATAATACGATAGCGAAATGAAATAACGATATCAGCAAATAATTGTTTCCTTTATTTGCCTGTGTGTATTTGAATTTTATTTTAATAAATTTATTTTAAAATATTTAATAGTTTAGTTAATTTACTTTTAGTTTAAAGACTTAAGTAAAATAACTTATTATGTCTTTTTTTATTTATAGTACAGTCTTACAACATTTTGGTTTCTGTCTAAATATATTTATTTAGTTTTTATTTATAAATTAATTGGGATTTGCAATTTCACAATTATAATAAAAAAATGTTTATTTTTATTATAAAATAAACATTATAGTTCTCATCTATAGCATCACGATAAAGTTCAGTTTGATCGGCCTTGAGTTGTTTGCGAGATTCTAATTGATGCATGCCGACATCAGGGTTAAATACCTGCACGGGTTAAATATCTCCGCGATTGAGGATCACACGAGAAAGCGAAATTAATCATCATTATCAGAATGTTTTCTCGTTTTTTTTTTTTTAATTAGCAAAAATTGTCAAACTGCGTATTGCGCAATAGAAAATATGCATTCATAATTAAATACATGGGAAATCGGTGGTTAATGCGACCAATCAGTCTCAATGTATAATGTAACTTGATCCGTAGGGCTATGATGATAATGCTGAAAAACGTGAATTAAACAAAAAGTTTTTTGCATCGTATGTCTTTCCTGAGAGCGTAAGCATTTTCAGTTATAGCGACAATAACGACAAACAAGTAATAAATCTTTGATAATTTATTTCTAATAAATCACTTATTCTTCATGTGAGGCATACTTATTCATTTTTTACGTAGATGCAAATCCACCGACTATTTTTAAATTTATCCTCGGAAATCTCAAGATGATCTCTATACGAGAATATACACATTTGCCTTGCGAATTTTTTTTATGGAATTACGAATCTTGAGATTTTTTTAATCGTAAAAAACGCGATGACCAAACGTACTTACCTTTCTTCGGGTTTTAAACCTCTAGATTCTAAAGCAAATATTAATTTTATGATGTTTTATTTGAAAATTTTACACACACATACATACACATATAACATAATATAAAAAATATAACATATATTTCATCATAAAAAGACATGATAACTTTTTATCTTTTTTTTTTTCGTCATTCACAGAACGATTTGTTATTTGCTTAATTACATAACTTACACAATCGCATTAAATATACGTTTAAATAAGACGTACATTATTTGTATGGTACAAACATACTTGTTTTTACACTATTGCGATAGTTACACCTGTCACCTTTTTATGCATCAAGATTGTGATGTTTTGAACATAAAAATTCATTTAATGACCGCATTTAATAATCACGCATGTTTTTCATATCCATTTCAATGCAAAATAAAAATTGTTGATATAAGTTTGTATTTATGCATTGAGGAAAACTCGCTTATTTCGCGAACATATTCATATTTTTTAATTGAAAAATTCTGCTTGGGAAAAGAAATAATTATTGTGTTTAACTCGATACGTCAAAAATTTTTTCGTTAAACTTCAAGGTTAGTGACTGAACGAATGATTAAATTCCAAAGATAATGCGAGCGAGATGCGATCGTTATTAATACGAGTGAGATATTATTTGTTTATTCCAATGCGTTACACAATTCATTATGTAACTAATTGCTATCACAAGTCGATACGTTGATATGTTGATATGCAACAAATTTCATAAAGATTCGAAAGATTTAATATTTTTCCATGAATTTTCTAAAAAATATTTTTTATGTTGAAAAATTATTTTTGTAGTTGTAAATATTTATAACGAAGAAGAGAGATTCGTGCGCGATGGATTACAAGAAAGCGCACAATTTTTATCCTCGATGTTATTTAGCAAGAAGCGCGGTAAGTCACGTTTGGACAAAACGTAACAACAAAAGTCCATCTGCCGCTGCAGATGTAAGGAAAACTCGCTTCTAACTATGCCGGTTATACAAAAACAATTATCCGCGCTTGACGCACATGTTTCAACTATGAGACATGTTCGTAAACAACATAGCAGCGTAGCGCGATAATGCGGGATATTTAGCGAATAATGATAGACAATTTTAGAAAACAATTTAGAAAGACGCATCTCTCAGAAGAGGTAAAAAAATATTTCATACGAGTCCGGAAATGTTTCTCCCGCAACGTTCTTTCGCAATGTTGAGGCAACCGACCGCTATGCTCCAGCAGTGCGCGAAATAGTTCTCTAACAGAAAACTGAATTCGTAGTCGCGATCAATTTTTTTAATGCTAACTCTAACGGTCAAATAATTGAGTGTTTGCAAAAAAAAATAAAAAAATAAAAATAAATAGGAAACAGTATAATATTTGTTTCGCGTGATTCCTATATCATTCATACTGCGTATATTATACAAAGTATATTTTTGTTTTATGTATGCGTCTCAAGTCTTATTGTTAAACAAAATATTGCGCGAACGAATGTCAGCGTTAAACGAATTTTGGCAGAGATTGAGAAATCTTACGATAGTCCGGCCGACAAGACTTCCGGTGAAAACCGTAATTTCCGTTGAGATAAATTAATTGGACAAACGCGCGTACTATATCTCGTATTGTACGATCTTAAAATGAGTACGCAACAGCCTTGTACTCAAAAGGCACGAAACCGTAAGTTTGCATTTCGTTCTCGTTTAAATTCTTATAAACGCGAGTTATATGTATATGTAAGTTTCATCGCGCGTAGCATGAAAAGTAATTTTTCATGTTGGCACAATTTCTGTAAAGAACGCGCAATTTCGTTTTTTTTTGATATTAGTTACGCACAATATTTGCACGAAACATGCCGGAAAAAACTAATTTGATATCGATTGGCAGCGCCTCACTGATAATTAGCTAATAATTACGAGTTTTTCTTCACAGGAAAAAAAATAACTCGTGCCTTCATATTATCTTATTTTTCATAACAGAAATTTTGATGCAATCCGAATACAATTTACAATTTATTGTTTTTTTATTTTTTCATTTTTTTATTTTTCATTTTTTTTTCATTTTTTTATTTTTTTATTTTTTTTATTTGCATTAGTTTTCCTCGTCAGGGTATCTACTACCTGGAAAAACATGAAAAACTTGAAATTCTCAGGAATTTTTTTTGTTTAAGGATTTCTTTTGTTCATTTTAACAGATTTATAATCTGTAAAAAAATTAGGAAATTGTCATGGAATTTTATTGGGATTCGGGACATTTTTGAAAAAATTCTATTTTGGATAAATTTGTACTTATATTTTAATTAGTCAGCATTCTGCCGATAAGCCAAGTTGTGAAAATTATGCGTTTAAAATATATTATAAATGTATATCTGTCTCTATTCATATATACTATATATCTGTTTCTATTCATATAGTTCATAACTTGTGTGGCTTTGTATAGTGAAAATTATGTTAAACATACAACAATAAAAATTTGTTTTAAAAAGGTGCACACACCTTTGGTGATCTTTAAAATATTCTCTTTATGTGTGGAATCTTAAACAAAATATCCAGAGATCAAGGAATTTTCAGAGACTTGTTTTACATGATTTGAATAGACATCCTGTTCACCGATGTTTCTTTTAATCCGTGAATCTTTTTAAATGTTTGAAAGCAGTTTTTTTAGGGTTCTTAAATTCTAGAGATCCATTGTAAACGTGTGTAAAAATATTTTGATTTCTCTTTTTTATATTATTTTATTTTTTTATTATTATGTAGACAAAAGAGAATATTTTTGTACATTCTTAAGTTGAGACCTTTCCTAAGAATTGTCTTTTTTTTTTAAATTATTTCTTTCACAGAAGATCGAGGCCATAAAATTAATAGAGTTAACTTTTGTGTTTTTATGAGGCAACGTTAAAATTCTTTTGTTGTACCTTTATACTCGACCTCGGAACTTTTTGAATACTTTTCTAAGGTTATTACGAACCAAAGATAAATTTTAAGAATTTTTAAAGAAATTTCATTAAAGTCATAAAAATAAAACAATTATTAAAAATAGACATCAAGCTTTTAGACATCAATTTCTAACTTAATAATTTTTTTTATAAATAATTTATTTGTAAAAATAAATATCTTTAGCTTTAATTACATTGTATGTTTATTTATTCTTACCACATACTAATTTGTATTTTTCCTTATAACCCAAGATCTGCGAAAATAAAAGAGAATGTATGAAACAAAGTTTTTTAATAGATATTTGATATTTATTTATTGGATAATGAGTTGCAGTTTTGCAGAAATCGAATTACTATACATTTGACAGCATTATACAAATCAACATATTCAAGATTATATTGAATTATATACGAGTTTGATCAGGATCATTTAATAAATTTCAATCGATCTATTACAATCTATTTTTACAAGTTATAAATTTCGCGTATTTTTTTCTGATGAAATTTATTATATTTGAAAAAAAACATAGCATATATTAGGTTGAGCGGTGTCACTGATTGACCTTGCGTAGAACAAATTGATCTTATTTATGATCAACGATCATTTGTTTTATTTCAGAGACGTATCGTGAATCTCGCTGGCGGGCAAGAAGAACGTGCAGTGACATACTCGGAAGAAAAGGAGATGACACGCGGGGTCACACAAAAGAACGAAGCTGTGATTTTTCCGCGCACGCGCGAGCAACGATAGGGAAAGAGAACGACCTTAAAAACGACGAATGACAGAGAGTTTTCTGAGTGATCGGCAGTTGCTTAAAGTGCCGACAATTTAGTCGAGCTTTGCAATCTCCCTCGTTCGCTGAACACCGGTCGGGAGACAGCTCTCTTCTATCTATCTTGATTAGACGAGCAAAAGATTTATCTCTTCTCCAACATTGAACGATAAAACATAACAAAGAAGCAGTGACACGATGTAGTGTGGTGATTCGGCCGAGAAAGAATTTTTTTACGCGAACTCGAAACGAACGCGAAAATCGAGAAAAAATTCTCCGGGTGAGAAAAACGCAAAGATGAAGACAATGGGTGACGTCGTTGCGGATCCTATCGATGAGAACGATGACACTGTGCAACCAGCCGGTGCGAGCAAGGAATTCGGTCAGAGGACACTGAGATCCTTAAAGAGAGGACTGGGTCGACTCTGGAGACGACACAGAGGCAACGTGTCGATAACTGAGTATGATCCCTCTTACAAGGTCGCGTATCTTGGGAATGTGCTGACCGGATGGGCCAAGGGTGAGTGAAACTTTGATTTTATGAGCGTTTGTCACTACTAATTATATTTTATAATTTTATTAGACGAATGAGAGAGATAAACTTTTACTTAATGAATACCAAAACTTACGTTGTCGTATTTAATTTGGTATTTCAATAAAAAAATTTTTATCTTTTGTATTAAAAATTAATATATGTATTTTTAATATTTGAAAATATAATTTTTATTTTTTATATTAAAATTTAATATATTGTTAATATTATAAAATAAAGGATGATTTTTTTCATAGATATATTATTTATTATAAATGATAAACCGTCTAATCAGACATCATGTATGCAAATTATTTATTTTAAATTTGTACATATGTTATTTATTTTCTTTTTTTCAATTTATCTACAATAAATATATGTATTAAAATTTGCTTGTATGTGTGATAAATTAAAAAAGTTACTATGTATGTAAAAACTTTCAATGCCTACAATTTTTTTAATAACTTAAAAATTCAATTATTAAAATCATAAACATTGAAAGTCTTTAGTAATTCTTTTAATTTATCACAAACAAATTTAAATACATACATTTAGATAAGTTGAAAAAAAATAAAAGATACATACTGATTAACTTCTACGAAGTTAAAGTAAATAGTTTGCATATATATTTCATCGCCATAAAAAGACAAATGGCAGAGAGAGATACAATTTATTTTAGCTACTAGCTAAAATATTTATACAAACACTCACGCACGCTCATATAATAATTATTATTCAAATAATAATAATTTATCATTTATAAAAATAATATATTTATATTAAAAACATTGTTTTTTTTATTAATCATAAGAATGTTGCATAATTAATTAAAACTATAAATTTCTTTTTGCCGATGTAATTATACTAAACTAGAAATAGAGTTTATAGAATTGTTACTTATTTATAAATTTTTATATAAATTGGAGCAATATTATTATTTGCAAAGATTGGCAATTGATGTCTCATCAATTATCGAGGCTTTTATCGTCATTCAATCGAGTTATCGAAGTGATAGAAAAATTGAACCATGGTTTATCGGACAATATTCGTCATCGGTAATTACGTCTCCAGATAAACGACAATTAAAAACAATAGATATATGCAATAGATCGCGTACATGCGCGTATTCTCTCGATCATACAGCCTTGATGCATAAAATGATCAACCGGAAGTGCGCGGTATTTCTTGCCGGTAGATTAACAAGCAGCAAGGTTATCATTAATTCTGTCGACCGTTTATCGCATATGAGTCTCACCCTTACTGCATTAAATTGTACATTCTCATAAATCTTTTCTCCCCAGTCGAGAAATTTATCTTCAAAACGATATGGATTTTTGATTAATTTGAAGTAGTAATGTTTTTTGCAAATGCCAAGGTTTATCATAAGTACGATTTTTAAAATGTATACATTGTTAATCAATCATTTAATAATTCAAGAAAATTTGAGAGATTAAAGAAAGATAATATATAATTTTTTTTTTGCGACAGAAACTACTTGAAATGTTGGTCGAAAAATAAGATTTTATTATCTATTTGCAATAGCTGATTCAGCGAATGCATTTTATTTTTATTTATCATGTTTCAAAAGATGCGATTTAATCAAAATTTATGTAACGACGAATTGAAATTTAATTAAGAATAAATATTTATATGATAAAGATTTAATCTTAAGATTTGAAAAGATATCACATCTCGGCAAACTCTTCCGTCGAATTTTCGCTAAACAAAAACCAGTTTCAAGTTTGCCGAGGTATTAACGCTAGTGAGAAAGTTGTGACTTCCGAAAACGCGACTTTCGCGATAACGAAGGCGGCACGTGATCTTCTCTCTCACATTTCCTCTGTTGTGCGCAAAATGACACGGCCTTCCGGCTTATTCCGTGCACGAGCACTCTGAAAACGGTCAATCGCGGCCGAAATACGACATCGGAACAACAAACGGAAAGCAAATTCGATGAAATTCCGAGCAGTGACATGACCGTAGAGCGATCATCATTGCGCGCGAGATTAAAAAGGAGAAGGAATTATGTAGTGCAACGACCGGACATAGGCGTATACACGATACAGAGCCCCTGACTTTCTATCTACGTCAACTTTTCGTCGCGGCCTTTTAATCATCGTCGATAGCGCCATTATTACGGTACGGCTTACCCGCTGACGCCTATTCGACGATTAATTAATTCATAATTGTCCCTCGAGGTAAGCCGGTATGCGGAATGCTGTTGCTCGACGACATATGTTGTATGGACGTACATACGTATGTGCGAATAGCGGTCGTACATTATGACATATTAGGCCCTAACCGGGATCAATTTGAATGTTATGCGTAAAAAATCGGATGATGTAAAATGGGTACACACAGCTGGTTGAATATTTGTACTGATTGGTACAAATACAGTATTTATCATTAATTGTAAATACGATAATACACAAAAAGGCTAAGAAACTTTAGAGATATTCAAACTGTTTTCTAAGTAGCTTCGATGTATCTCTTCTTAAATCGTAATCGCGTAAATGCCTTATAAAAATATATGCATTCTAAAATTAAAGAATTTATATTATAAATAATTTATAATAATTTTTATTATACTAGAATAATATTCTTGAAAATTTCTGCATAATTATACGCAAATATTCAATGATTTTTTTCTTAAAATAGCATAAATGTGGTATTAGAGTGACAATTTTACTTAGCACCAAATAGTGGCATGAGCATGGACTATAAATAGCCTTAACTCTTTATCGCAGGTTTAATGCGTCATGTTTGTATCTTTAATCAGCGTGGAACTGATACGAGAAGGGGGGTCTAAAAACAAAACATGGAATTTCCAACCGAAAATCAATTAACCACATCGATGTGATAAAATCAGTATATCGATTTTTTTAATAACACATATTGTAAAAAAACAATTTTATTAATTTTCAAACATTGTTTCTTTTCTGTTATTATGAGACACAAGCGCATTCTTATCAGATTATATCGATTAATGTTGCAATATTTTGCAATGAATGAATCAGTACAATCTCATAAGGCACATAAGACTAAGATCAGTTTTATAATAACAATATAAAGCACACAGATTTCTTTTATAGATATGACTATATTAAAAAAATAAATATTGGTTTTTATTGATCGCTTTTTTAAATATTATATTATTATATGCATATACTTAAAATTGTAGTTTATTTAAATCCAAATGTATCATACATCAAATGATTTAAATATATTTGAAAAGCATTCAAATTTGATCTAAAATCTAAGAAAGACAAAAGCTTTTAACTTTAATTAACATCATATATATATATATATATATATATATATATATATATATATATCTAGACTAATATATTATTATATGTTTAAAAAATTGCTTAATATTCCGGAATGCCGTTCGTGTGCGACAGACAGACACACACATATACAAATACACGCTTACAATTTAGCTTCGGAAGGCTAACGGTCTTACCACGTCGCGATACGAAAAATAAAAAAAATGTATAAGAAAGCTTTGCTTTCTGTACTACTAGTCCTTCATCGAATTCGCGTTATGGTTTCCAGTTTTGCCTCGAACTTGTTCTCGTCGACCTTCGCGTCACCTAAATAAATACACACGATGTTTTGTCCATGCATTTTTAGCTTACATAGAATCGAAAAAAGACGTAATTTGAAAAGGAAAACATATAACGATAAAACACACGAGCAACACAGCTAAAAATCATTTTTCTTTAACATAGGGTGCTTATTTATTGAAAGAAATATCTGAATTTTTCATGAGATATTTATATTGTACGAAAACTATAGACACTATAATGCGAATTTTCAAGAATATTTTGTGGCTTTGTCAAACTGTCCAAAAAAATTTATTTTTACACTTCCTTGTCCGTCATGTCTATTTTTAAAAAATTGTGTTTAAATAATGATCTAAAAAAATTTGAAATAAATTTATACAAAATAAAATTTTTTGGTGAGATGTGTTTTTTTCTTCAATTATTATTTAATTTCAAAAAATTTTGCAATTTATGTAATAAATTAATTATTCATAACTTAAACTACATCGAAGAAACGCAATAAAGTATTGCATGATTTTAAAGTTACATGTACGTATTTTTAATTATGAATAAAGAAAGGATTTGATTATGAATAAAGAAAGGAAATATCTATGATTATAAAATCCTTGGAAGTGAAAGTCTTCATGAAAATGAAAGATTAATATTGAAATCATTAACGTTGCAATTTTATAAAATCAATGTCATAAAAAAACTTAACGCTGAAAAAGATTGCTTACCATTTTATTTTTATAGTTTTTGCGAGGACATAATTTTATTTTATTTCTTGATATAGCGGACGCCAATCACGGTTGTTCTTTTTTCTTTTTTTTTTTTGCAATCACGCGATTCACATTACTGCGTGTTTAGTTTGTATTCGATCGCGATATTGAAAAGTAATAGGCACGTTGCATCTCTGACAAGTTGCGCAATTCTACGTGTCTGATAAGCTGCGAATTATACCAGGAGAGCGCGAAACCGGCATCCTGTTTTTTACTCACGGTCATTAGAATTGCATTCCAGAAACTTTAAGACGTGTTTCGCTTTTCATTAATTATTCACTTGTTCATCTCTACGAAGTTAACAGCACATTAGTTAGCGAGTTTCACATAGGGATCTCTTGTTCGCTTTTATTGTTTGCCATTGGCTGAGAGTATTACACAGTGTGAACTCGATCGTTACATCAGCCAAAGTAAATTTGCACTGAAATTTAAATCTCGTAAATTAAGTTTCGAATCTATAAATAGAATTAAAATTGTAATTTTTATTTAATTTTTTATTTAATTTTAAGTAAATTTTATTTTAATGATATCTTAATTTATGAAAAGAAAATTCGGTAAATATATGAAACCAATGCATTATATATTGTATACATGTTAATATTTGTGAGGATAGAAATATTTGATCCTGAAAATCAATAGCAAGAATTTTAAAATTATGTATTTTACTACGAAAATAATTTAACTTTATAATTTCTTTATTATTATGTATATACATGTATTTGCACGTAAAAGGATATTTGGCACACCTTTCATATTGATCATATTTATCATGATTTAATAAATAAAATTGCAAATGCAAATATATAACTTATATTTTTTTATTATATGAATTTACATACTAATTTGATTTTTATATAAGATTTATACGAAATATATGAGACGCTGTATTTTTATATAACTGCAAAAATTATAGAATATTACTTCCTTCCATATATAGATAAGCTTTAGCTTATATAAAGAAAAATTATGTTCATAAATATAACACGTTGCAACATTTTCAATTTAAAATTATATCGTAGACAAGAAATTTTGTGAAAACCGCAAAAGTCAAGTGCTCGTAAAAACTTGCGATAAACGTCGGCGAAAAGAAAAACATCAATGAAAGGAAAATGTGGCGCGCAGTCACGCTAAAGTTGTAAAATTTAAAGTTTTACTCTGTGTGTGTGTGTGTGTGTATCGTTAAATTATTATATTTTTAAAACATCCTCCCGGACAAGCTTCTAGAGCGTTTCGTATTATGTAATTACGAGGAAAGAGAGACTCCGCTTGCATTTTAAATAGAGTGACACACACTAAATAATTCCAAAACTATTTTTCTATTATTGAATCGTAATAATTTTAATATATTCTTGCACGGTTTTATATCACGCATTACATAGAAATGATATACTTATTATAATGTTATATTATACATATAGTTATATTCTATTGAAAATATATTTCCTCTTGTTATTATAAAATTATTGATACGCGTTTTTTAAAAATGATATATTCGCACACGTATCGAATTTTGCCTATAATTATTTATCATTATTATTGGCCATTTTTATTGGCTATAGCAATCAGTCGATGCGGATAAGATTATATTTCTTTCTGTGATAAATATCTCCTTTTTTGCTTTTTTTCCAAATGAATAAAATATGAGTGAATAAAATATTTAAAATATAATATTAATTTTAGTAGACATTTGTAGTACTGACAATTTCCAAATTATAAATAGGAAATACTAAAATATTTATTTTTAAATCGGTATTTACAAACCAAAATTAAATGTATGGGAGAAATATGCGTAGTGCAAAAATATATAATTTATTGAGTAATGAAACGTAGAAGTGACGTATGAAAACTGTTTGTTGAAGAGTGTTAGAGTTTCTAAGGAATGATTTACTTCGTTTAAAGGGGAGCTCCGTTATTATTGCACCGTTTACCCTACATATATGTAACGTTATTCATCGTCTGACTGCACGCGACATTCGGTCTCGTCATGCGATGCCAATGTTGTTTTCTTCGTGGAAAGTTTCGTGGCGGTTCTGCAATGCGCGCATTTTCGCGAAATCCGGACGAAAATGAATGAGAGCCGATACGCATGGCAGCAGTTAACGGAGGAAAAATTAACGGTCGGTCGCAGCATTACCTTTAATATCGAGAATCTAACGTGTTAACGTTATAGTTTGGCGGTGACGATCTCCTGATACCCTCCTCGCCATCGCTTCCTGTTCCGCATCGTTCCAGACCGTCTGTTTTTCCGTTCGTATTATAATAATAATTCGATCGCAATATTCGCGCTCGACTTGTCATAGAATACGGATTTTTGTTAGTTTGTTTTAATAGATTTACAGGATATACTCTTTTATATTACAAGCGGGCAACTTATATGATCCTCTATTGCCAAAATTATTAGTTGGGATTTAAAAGACGTTCGTTAAATAAAAATATCACTTCTCAACAATGTGTGTTACAAGTTACTTTTGAAATAAAATCCACATGGAATTGAATAAAGAGATCGAAATTTTTTTCACGGATTTTCTTCTCTTCTCGTTTTGCTCCTTCATCCATGAAGTCTTTCATTTTTTCAAAACAATGTTGCAATCGAAAAGCACTTTGCGGCACGCCAATGAACGCTGGCGTGGCGTTTCACCTGCAGCGAGGGATCGCTTTTATCGGATCTCCCCGCGCGCGCACTTTCTCCGGACACGCTCGGAATAAAATGTTGTTCCACTGAGAATGTACGAGGCTTCCTATACGCAAATTAGCCAGGCATACACAGAACCATCATTGTTATCCGCGGTTCATTTGCATTCGGTTTCATGCCCCTTTTTTTCCGGGTAGTCGGTCACAGCTCGATTGCGGCGCGCAGATCTCGATTTGCGTAGACATGCATGCTTTCTCTCGACGTTTATTTGAAATGATAGATACGGACGGCTTATCTTTTTTTTTTTGTGATAGTCGATAAACGGAATCGCGTTACGATCATTTAGCACTAATAAACGCGAAAAAAGCATTAGGTTTATTTATCGTTCATGTCTTAATATTTATGTCCCGTGTAGGAAGAAGGAAACGAAAAAGAAACGCGGACAAATTCGCGCGGTTATCCTCTTCGATAAGTAGCGTGAATTCACTTGAAGATCCGTATAGGTATCACGGACGATTTATAAAATCGCATAACAGAGGCGAATCATATCTTTTTCAGAGTAATAATAATTCGTCGGGATTCAAAGAGATATCTCGTCTTTTCGATCAATGTCCAAGCTATCGCGTTGCTTCAAAGACGCAAACTCGCCGTTTAAATGTTGCTAAATATGCACGCCTTAGTCATCTGCTTCTGATCACAGTCTTTCCTGCACGAGCGAAATTCAATAAACACGCATGAGCTAAATTCCATGTCATTCCATTGGTCTCGTGCAAAGCGTTGGTATAATACACTCGTTTTTTTTTTATTCATTGACTAAATGTGTTTATTGCATTAATAGCAATCATTTATTATAATATATTTTACTGAATTAATAAATATACTATGATTATATAGAGATATTAGAAACTCATGTGAATAATATTTCTTAGTCAGTTTTATTTATATAAAAATACTTTATCTTATAATTAATATCCTTTATTATATAATTGTTTCATTTTTTGCGTGCACACATTTTATAATTGTTTAATCACGCATGCAAAAAATTTCAAAGATGTATTAGGTTTTTTCTAACTATTTAACAATCCTAAGTGACCGCAAAATAACATTATCTCATTATAGCATCAATGTTTTGACTTATGCGCAATTAACATATATCTAATAGATGATTAATGTAAAATTTACAGAATAAATCATTTTTGATAAAGATTATTTTCTTTAACCTTAAAAATAAAGCTTGATGAAAGTTATCTCTAAGGAATATTTATGAAACGATAGTAAGAATACATTTTTTATAGTTGTAATAATTTTTATAAATTTTTAATCAATTAATTAAAATTGGTTTATATTTCTTAATAAATTGCGTAAGTATTGCTTTTAATTACCTTACATGTCTTGTTTTCTATCCGTGTTTTTTCAAAGTCGTTATCAAGCCTATCGTTATCAAGTATTTTGTATATAAATTAAAAGCAGCCGGTGACGTTGAGAAATTATGCGCGTAGCACGCTATTTGCATAATGACTGTTCTAAGACGTCGCATAAAATGCCAAGGAATTTTTTGTTGCTCCAGAAAATCGCCGCTGCTTTGTCGTCAATCGTGTTACGATTATTGATCTTGACCGGCAGGGTAATTCGCTCGATACGACGTATATAATCAGAGATAGGATCCGTATAAGCGTTTGCAATTATTAACCGAATTAATTTACTCGTTGGCAATATAACTCACAGTTCAGCTCTTATATTTATGATTATAAAGAACTTTACGTTGTCGTATATGTTCCAGATAGTGTCCGAAAAGATTGGCGGGAATGAAAATTTTGCTGAATTCTTCCGTGAAAAAAAAAATCTTTTGAAATCACATTTATCCGCCTGGATTAGATTTTAATTTATCACTGCCGTGCTAATTAGAGTATAAATACTGGATCGTTTACATTTACATCGAAAAACCAGAACCGCTTTTAGATTTGCGCGAGAAATCTTTTTTTTGGCAAGAGACCAGCATTGCGTACCTATCTCACATCGCTGTCTCTCTTTTTTTTCTCTTGCCTGCACCTTTCTCCCTGCCTCTCTCTCTCCCTTTCTCTCTTTCTTTCTTTATCCCTCCCTTCCTATTTCGCCTGTCGGCTCGGCTCGCTTTCGAACTCTGCTAAGTAACTGTACTTGTGTTTCCTGTATCTCTAAATTGGTAACGCGATCCAAATCGGCGCATAGCGGCGAATCGAACTGTATCGAAAGTCAGAATACACTGCGGAGAACATGAAACGCGCAGCTCTATCTCATCCGTATACTCAATCGCGACAAAAATACATAGCTGTACATAAGCATGCGGATATATTGTACACACTTAGGTAATTTGGTCTTAAAACGATATACATATTCTTCTGGACAGTTTCGTACGTATTCTTTAAACTAGTAATAGGAAATTATTTATAAAAAAATTCTTGAGAGAAAACATCATAGTTTAACTTTTTCTGTACGAAATAACTCGAACGATCCTGCTTTAAAGTTTTTACAAAATATTGAAAAACTTCTAAACGACTCTTGCAATTAATATAAAACCCTAGCCATCATATAACAGAAATTTAAGAATCTTAATGCTCCTGCAGGTGAAGGCTGCGTCGAGAAGCCTGTATCTACCTTGTGGCGGAACTATATGACCAGCAGCAGACCCGACGTCTGCATGAGACTGACGATAACCAACGGCGGTTTGACCGCGACCACGAAGGACCATGGTCTCACCGAGTATTGGGCCCACCGTGTGACTTATTGCACGGCCCCAGTTTCGCATCCGCGACTCTTTGTCTGGATATACAGGCACGAGGGTCGCAGATTGAGGCCCGAATTGAGGTGCCATGCAGCTCTGTGCAACAAGGAATCCACCGCGAGGAGACTTGCCTCTATTCTGAATACCAGGCTACAACAGGCACTCTTGGAATTTCGTCGGGATAAAGTTTCCAGGCAAAATGCCAGGTAAGAACAACAGTATGACAGTATCAATATGCTGTTAACAACAAATTACATCAGCTAAGAGGAAATTCTTCAATATTTTAATATTAAATTATTGACAGTTAATTATTCAAAAAGATTTAGCGAATCAAATGTCAAAATATCAAGGTTGTATTTCTTTCTCGGAAATGATAGAGATAAGTAGAAGATATTACAGTAAAATTTACAAAATTGTGGTATTAGCGAAAATTAATGGGTACTATCTTTAGATAGCTTTAGCTTACAAACAGTGAGTAAGAATTAGCAAACGCTACAGCAATATTGTTCAATATTTACTGGGAATTAAAACTAGAGTATTGCAGAAGGATTTATAAGATATACATTACAAAAGGAATTAAAACTAGAGTATTAGAGAGGCATTAATAAAACATATTACGAAGTATATTTGCGCGTCTATTCTCAATATGCTAAAAAAAAAATACAAAATTTTCTTTAAAATTTTTATTTTTTAATCGAGTCTAAGAACCGATTATATGTGCGACGTATAATTTTTTACTCAATTTTTTTAGCTGATTAATTATTTTAGAACTATTCCAAAATGTATGTCTTAATATTAAATTAATAATAATATGAAATATAATTAATAATATTTAATGTTAATAGAAAATTAAGTGTTTATAATTCATGTATCTCTTTTGCTTCTAATTAAAACAAATCAATCGCGCGACATAATTTTCCAAACATAGAACAATTCTTTGAGTTTCCGTTAGGCTCATTTCAATATGGAATGGCGCGCATTCTTCGCATTTTTATCGTGCCGCATTCGTTATATCGTCGACCATACAAATTAAGTTCCACTACTTAATTGAAGAGAGAAGAGAAATTTCTTTACTCTCTTTTCTTTCTCTCTTTCGCGCTCTTGAGAAATACGTACTGTTACACGCGTTTATGCATCTACCGTACAATCACGATTCCAATCATTGTAGATCGATTGTAAATCGTTATGTGTGATTGAGTCACGATCCAGGACAAGAAGTGATCACCGATCGGTGTACATTCGGGTCAGTGTTTCCAAGTCATAAGTCAAACATTAATACTTTTGCGGGAATTGCATTAATACGATTGGCTCGCTACTTTCTGCCCTACGTCATTCAAAAATCTTTTTTTTTTTTTTATTGAAGAAAATATAAAGAACAAATAAAGCACATCTTGATAAGTTGATGGACTATATATAAGAATTTTAATAAATTAAATTTTATGATCTTAATTGATTAATAGCTTTTATAAGAATTGAAAATATATATATGAATCAGCAGAAAATAACATATTGCTAACAAAATTATGAGAAAAAAACGTATAGAATAAAATCTATTTCTATTAAATAAAAAAAAATTTGCTAAAGGGATTAATTATGTATTTATTACGAAATTCATAGTTTGAAAAAATATGATATTACGGCAATATCTTATATTGACGAGATCGATTATCATGATAACAAATTGTTACAGGCTGTCTCTGGCGAGCGCGTTGTACGACAACCCGTCTTTGCCACGTAGGAAGCTTCTTCTGAGCACTGGTGGCCAGAACTATCGGCCGCCTTTGGAAAGATCGAAGAGCGCGCCAAAACTATCAGCGATCGAAGAGGATGCGGTAGCCGAAGAGATAGAACAGCAGAGACTGCTGGAGGAATTGCGCTCCTTGGAGACCGTGACACGTAGTTGGGAAGATCAGGATAGTTGGAGGATAGCCAGGTTATTAGACGCTCTCAATCGCGAGTCCTCTGATGAGAACGGTAGCATCTCCAGTGGATGCGAAACCGCTAGTACGGCAACAAGCGAGGAGAGAGCCATCGGTGCAGAGGAACACCTCGCAGGAAGTTAGTATTGTTCGCAGAATTTATTATTGTTGAATATATCAGACTTATGCAAAGCAAGTGATAATTTCTTTTTTATGCGCTTCTTTTTTTAAATTCTATATTATAAAAGCAGTTACATAAATGTAATGGACTTGAAATTATTTGCGTATTTATATCGGGTATATAATTATCGGGTATGTAATTAAAATAAACGAAAAATTGTAATTTATCGTGACTTTGCATATTAAATTTTAATATTTATCTTTTACTTAACGTCGATAAACTAAAAATATATGGCTAATACTGTATTTATTTTGGAGCACTATGTTTATATAATATTATTTTACGGAACATTAAATTTTTTTCTGCTCATTATCAGTATATATATTTTTATTTTTAAAAGTTTAAAGTTTTTTAGAATGGGCATATGATAGTAGAGATTTTGATATTTGATTATATGTTTGAAAAGGGCAGTTGCTTGACAAGTTATACTGTTGATGCGCGACATATGAAGTCATAATGTCATTTCTCTCTATGAACTTGCTTACCTTTAAAACTTTTTCAGTTCAAAACGATCAGCGAGGATCAATCAAGAGGGCTGTTTTCTCGGAGAATCGAGGTATTAAAGAACTAGGACCACGAAGGAATTCGGAAGGCTCACCTCATTTCATGACATGCGCAGGTAGTCCTCGTTTTAATCCTGTAGATCCTATGAAGAGGTTTCCCCTAAGAAGCGAGGAAGAAGAATCAATGGAAGAAGAGGAAGAGGAGGACACTGCTTCGAATATGTTCGATTTTGAAGATATTGAGGATCTTGACGACGTAGTGGATTATCGGCCGAGGGGCGAGATATTGAACAGGATCGAAGAACAACAAAATAGAGAGAGGCGAGCAAAGGAGATATATCCTAAAATATATCCTAGGACAGGCCGTGAATTTCTACAAAATGAGGAGACTTCATTTTTAACTCTGGATTCTCTCGATGAGGAAGCCGATAGCGATGAAAGCGGTTACGTGGAGGCTCCACCAAAGTCTTTATTAGGTCACGACGATAAAAAGGAAGAGGAAGAGAGCGAGCATTCGCGATTGGACTCGTTCAAGAATCAATCAGAAACTATGACTGCACATAGAAACATAAAAACCGACGAAAACGAAAATCAAAGGATGAAACATGAAGATCCCAAAATAGACAAACAAAAGGAAATAGAATCTAATAAAGTAGAGAAGAAAGATTCCTTATTAGCGGTCGATGAAAATCAAAGAATCAAGGAAAGAGAAAGAGAGAGAACGGATTTCAAATATCCTATTTCAGAAACTATAAAAAAGTTAGCTAGCGCGTCACTGAGATCCAAATCCCTCGAAATGACGAGCAACAATTGCTTGAATGTCCTACATAATTTTAAAACCTCCAAGTCATTTGATAGTGTGAGAAATGATGAAATTACCATGGAATCTCCAAGTCTCCACCAAAGGAAGCAATTGTTGGCACAACATGGTGTTATGGTTTGAAAATTTTTTTTATTTTATATATAAAATATTGAATGGAAATTGATGAATGGACATTTATTCAGTATCGAGTCTTTATGAACAATCAAAGATACTTATAATTATGTTTCACAAAAATATCAACAATTTACAGAAGGGTATTAATTAATTTTTGATTCAAAAAGTGCCTGATTAATATTCTTGACAGATTTATCAAATTTTGATATTTAGTTTATTGGATCAAAATGGGTTTAATTATAAATATTCATCCTGGAATCATTTTCCTTACTACTCGTAGTACTTATAGTACGTAAATATAGATATTAATTCGGTGATGGATATACAAACCCTGTTGTTAAGAAATTTTACTTGAATAATGTCAAAGCAAATGATCAAAATATATTTTAAATGTGCTTTTACATAGCTTCTGAAGAGCTAGTTTAAATGCTTGATTGTGAGTTAAAAAAAACCATCATCGAGTTAAAAAAACCTTCAGTACCGGAATGTAGATCCTAAACCCAGTATTTTAAGGTGTATGATTTTTCTACTTAATTGTCTAAGTCTGAGAATTGTGACTTTACAGAAAAATATAAGTCAAAGTCAAAATTAATAGGCCAATTAGTAAGCTAATCAAATTCGGTTAATTATATTTAAAAGATAGAACGAGCCAAATTGGTAGTTGAGAAATCTTTAAAAATATTATTGAGCTTTTATAAATTACTTATAATAATATTATTGTTTTATTATTTAATAACAAAATAGTGATTAAGTTTTATTTTATTCTTTTTTATCATTATATGGCGTAGAAGGAATTATCTACTTCCGGTTCTGACATTACTATACAGGTTGACAAGGAAAATATACCGATACTATATACGAGATGGATATGAAAAATGAGACTATTGAATCTTTAATAATCATGCCTGTTGCATGTAATTGTGGTTTCGTGGTTAAAAAATAAATTATTCTGTTTGAGAGAACAGATTGCAATGCAAACAATTGATAATATTAGAATGAAAAGTTCGTGTATAAAATTGCAAGAGTAGTTACTTTCTTCAAGTATAATCAGATCGATCTAATTTAATAATATGAGTTTTTGTGTTGCTATATTATATTTCCACGAATAAGATTTGCGATTAGAAAGCCTATATTAGAAGATAAATTACAAAGGTGCCCATTAGATCGTTCGATTCGTTACCGATAACGCATCGCATCCGATTGATTATATAATCATTTATTGGTTGATTGTTGCATGTAGAATGTTTCTTATAAATGAATGATCAACACTAAATCGGCTAAGCCTTGATTTTGTCGACTATAATATCGTAATTGATGAAAACAATTAATGGAGAATAATTGACTGTGCTTGTACCTATAATTTTTTACAAAGTGGAGAGAAATCGGTTCTTTGCTCGTAATAGCAAGAGTGAAAATGATAGTTGTTTTAATGTACTGTTATTTCATCCTTATTGCGCTCGCAAATTCGTTTCGATGCAGTATTTTTTAAAAGTAATCGAATGATCTTCTCGATTTTTTAATATATCGGTCCCTTAAAAAATGCAATATTAAATTTATTTTAACAACGCATTGGACGTACCCACTATTTATACAAGTTCTGATAAGAACTCGCAGTGATTTGTTAGATCGTAGAGATAAATATGCTTTTTTTTATGGATTGTTACATATATATTATGGTAGAAATTAAACAGTTACAAATTGATTTTTGATAATATCAAGTATTATATTAGTGATCTTTATTCACATATAATATAGCGTGTGTTATCGGTAAGTACTAAAATAAATATTTTGAATCGATCATGCCCGGAGGATTTTGCGAAATCCGAGATTGTGCCAGATACGGCCAAAGTCTTTATTATGACAACAATCCTTGTAAAGGGAAAGAGAGAGAGAGAGAGAGAGAGAGAAATAATACCAATAAAATAAAGGAAACTCGAAGAATCAAACCTACTGGTTTTCAAATCCTTTTGCTCCTGATCTTTAAAGTCATCTTTCGCACTGGTATACAAAATCGCATCTAAAGTTCAACGTCACAGATCAGTTGATAATTACAGATAGCGTGCCAGAAAACATAAATGTTTTTAAAGTCTCTTGAGAGCTTTTTTGCGAAAAGATTGAAACGATCGCATACGAGCATATGATCGATATTGATAAATTTTTCCTAGCATGTATCATAGATATAATTTATGCCGTAAATGAAAAAAATTTGTGCATGATACATTAATATTATATATCAATTATTTTTTGTGTTTGAAGAGACTCTCTGATATCTCAAGAAAAATTTTTATATACTCTTGTGACTCGCAAGCGATTACAGAAATAGTATAATATTTACTATAAGAAAGATAAAAAGTAGTAAATGATTTATTCATTTAAATAAGTTTTTCTTCCTTAAAGAATATGCAACTAAATAAATAATATGATTGATATGGATGTATGAAATATGAAAATTAATAAGATATTATTTAGTTTATTAATTCTTTGCTAAAAAAGAAATAGATTTAAATCCGCCAAAGATTTCGTATCGATTGAGAGGAAATGAACAATGTTTAACACAGGAATAAAATGAAATTTTCTTTTGCAATATAACTTGTATATATTTATTTTGATGTGGATCAATCGCAAAAGATGGCGAAATTTATGTTTACAATATACACACAAAAAAGGATTATTAAAAAACAATCAGGAAGAATCAAATTAGAATAATGAGAAGTGAAGAGGAGTTTGTAGATTGCACGAACTAACTTATGTCTATGAAGATAAGATATATTATTTTTAAAGATTTATCGATGATTACTTGTATATAATTGTATACATTATATTTATATTTCTTTTATAACAAATAAATTAATAATTTGCATACATAATAAATATCACTCTAGAATATTAAAATTTAATTTATGAAATAATAAAATTGAAGAACATATGCATAATGTGAGTTGTTAAAGTAACAAAGAGAAATCTACATTGTGTTATTGAAATAATTTTAATTCGATTATATAAACATTCTATTATATATATTGCTATATACTTTTATAGATAATATTAATTATTATATAATATTAAATTTGATTGAAGAAACAAAAAAATATATTGCTAAAAAAATACGAGTGATATTATTTAAAGATAAGCTTTTCAAAATTAATGGCAACTACATAAAAAAAAAAAGAGAAAAGAAATTTTGATGCAACCGTGTATATTATATTTATCTGCGCTCATAAAAAATTGCGCCATTATTTACATGAAATACGAAAACGTGGAATGCAATCATCCGCGTTCTTAGCAGCGTATACCAGGCCTTGCACGGAGTCAAGATCAAGATCAAGGTGCCGTGCCACTGTATGGGCTTGTTCATCGGACCCGCAACGAGACTCCAGCATGAACACGATAATGCCATGCGCGCGTTGGTACGCGCTACCACTATTCTTGCTCGCACCATCACACGCATTATGTCGGTGTGACCTACTGAATGAGCGTCGAGATACATGACACACACACACACGTACAATACACATACCATGCGCTAAGAGGCGAGTAGGGACCGCGGCTTCTTCATCTCGCCCGTTGGGTTTCTTGCGTCCGGCCGGACCACTTCATCAAGATGAACCATATAAAAACATACCTTCGTTCATACCTAAAGATTGCTCGCGCACTTAATAAAGTTACACAAGGACGGTATGCGTGAACCTGAATTATAAAAAATATATATCTTGGAGAAGAGTAAAGAGAAATTTTTGGAAAAATTCTTTAAATTTTAAGTACGACTTATACAGTTTGATAATGACATATGTTGAACACACTCATGCTACAGTAACTACAAAGATAGCTAAAAAGTATTTCAAAAGATTTAGATAAATATAAAAGCAAAAAATTTATATTTTTTAATATTTTTACTCGTTATACTATATATACACATATTAAGTTAAAAGCAATCTTATTGTATAGTCAGAAAATAAAAAAACAGCAAAACTAATTAATATATTCCGGATTCAATGCTTTCATAGAAAAAAGTTCGAGTGTTTTATTCAAATGTGCATACATGAAGTAACAATAATAATGAATAATGGATAATAATGATAATAATGAACAACTTTATATAAACTATATATACTATATATAAACATAAAATAGCCAAATATATATCCAATGTGATTTTTCAGATATAAGAGAATATAGCAATATTTATTATATTTATCTGAGAAAATAAAAACAATTGTGATTTAAACACACAAATTTATATATATTTTAATTAAGATCTTAATGAGTTAATAAAAAGACGTCTGTCAACTCTCGATTCAACCACGTGACATTTAAAAGTGACACACTAGCTAAACGAGGTACATATATCTCGAATCTCTTATCTTTTTCGAGTACACCAGGTGGTATGAATTTGGGGCCATCCCGCACGGGAGCCCGGCGCGCTGCCTGTGGTAGGAGATGCACGTGGACCTCCATAGAGCGCGAAGCGCACCTCACAAGGACCCCGCCGTCCATACATGTGCGCGAGTCGTGAGTAGTGTTAACGGCCTTGCTTTATGTGGGTCATGAAACAAGGTCCCAACAGTACGGGGGAACCCGAGAGAACACAGACGCGTTTAACTTATACCGGTAAAGACGTTCCGATGCATAAACACACAACATACACATACATACATACATACATGCTTACATAGAGCAACGAATCTTCGACAACAACTTACGCTGACATCGAACAAAGCTTTCTATCGAATCGATGATATGATGCATCTTTCTTGCGGAGCATCGAATACGGTGATCAATCGTATCTGCGTAGATTATAGAGAGAGAAAGAAAGAGAAAGATTTACAGGTGACTCTCGATATATGCGGAAATTCTCTCTGCGGAATTCTGTCGTAACGTAACACATCGGTCGCGAACAATGTTCGACAAACAGAATCTTAGAAGTTATATAATACGATTTTACATTTCACTTATTTTTATTTCAATACACTAATATTGTATATTAATAGTCGCATCGATCTTCTTTAGAGAATTATACTTGGATAAGATAAAGAGAAGGAGAAAGGAATTTGCTATATTTTGTATCAAAAAATATTTGAAAAGTTGATTTTAAATTGAATTTATTTCGTTTTTAGTATTCTTACATTTTTATACAATTTTCATATGTTTCACACGTATGGAAATCAATGTTGATCTGATAAAAAGAGTTTGAAAAAAAGTTTTTACATCTTGTTTAGTTTATCGTAGGGGACACAATCTTAAAATAAATGGAAATTAATATGATGTTTTAATCTATTCAAGCAATCTTGTTCGTACTTTATATATATTCATCACCATCTTTAAAAGCCAGCATCACCTCTTTTTGTAAAAACAATGCACTTTGTATGCACGCAACGTCAAAGAATGCTTAATCCTCGGAACGATGAGCGATTTATTGCAACGAAAACATTATTAATGATGAATTTCATCGTGTTTGGGGCCTCGACTCGAGAAGGGGACTCGAACGCGGCTAATGGGCCGAGCTCGCGATTCGCGACTCGCTTAACGATCAAGTTCGATTTCTCTTGGCATCACGACGACCGCGGCCATGTGCACGAGTGAAATCTTATGGGATTCTGTCAAAAATTATTTTTATCTAGAAACGAAAATCACATTCTGTGCGTGGATACCTCGAATTAATTACCATAGCTAAGCAGAAATAAAAGACGAAAATGTCGCTGGACAGCTTTCTACTAATTACTTAACGACACAAAATTCATTTTCCAACATCTAACATACATATTTGTTTATTTCAATATTTGAAAGATATATATACGCAAAGAATAAATTTTGTCGAGCGAAAAGAGAAAAGGGACACGTTGACAATAAATAACTTGCATTTCACGGACGGCGTAATCTTTTAAATCGCATTTCCTACATGGATAATGATGAATTGGATTTTTTTAGTCTTGTGCAAGGAATCGCGCGCTATCATGAAACTCGTTATAAATCATTTCGATTTGTAATAACTTTCATAAATCATCTAATCGTCATATCGTACGCAAGCAATCGTGAGCGCAATGGCATCGTTACACGAAGGCATGCTAATCATTTATTTTACATGCGCTTCTACTACGTTAAAAAGATAAACAAATCAACACACGAATCATTAGTCCTTGATCGACATTTTTAGAAATTCATAAAACGTCTTCGTGACATAGCAAAAAATTAACGTCGTCAAAATTCTTTTCTTATTAATACTTAATTTACCTTATTCAAAATTGTTGGAACAAACAAGGAATTAAGATCGTTAAGATAGTTAAAATTCGTTCTTTTTATATGCTTACAAAATACAAACACATATGGAAATTTGCATAAATGTTATAATTTGTTACATTTGTCGACATCAATTTTTGAATTACAAATTTTGTGTTTAATAATGGCAGACTTCTTAAAAAGCGGCATGCTTTCGTGTAGCAATGCATATATCTTATAAAAATCGCGATGAGAAGGGAGCGTACAATGGTAATTAGGAATTCCTATTTAAATGGAGCATCAGATAAAAGCAAGAACAGCTAGATATAGCAGTTACGCGTGCGACGAATTCTTAACTGTGTTTCTCTCTTATCTACATAGTTTTTCTCTATTTTTCATCTTTCTTTTGCTATTATCAAGACTATTTACGAAATATATTTGCAGAAAAAAATCTCAACATCTTCAATCACCAATTGAGCATTTATTTCGGGATAATTTAGTGTGCGATTTGCCGTGATCAACAATAAACTGATGCATGCAATATTTTTGTATGACTATTTTAATAAATAATAAAATATGTCATATAGTCGTAAATTATTTTAGTAGAATAAACGTGATTCTTTTCAAGAATACTTTAATAATGAAATATTATAATTTGTATCATAATTGTGTTACTAACAGTAAAGAATAGATAAGAATATTTTCAAAAATTTTCTATTTTCTTGCTAATTAATAAATATACTTATATTTAATATATATACTTAAATTATTTAATAATTGACAGTATTAAACACATCTTTTTTTTAAGGTTGTTTACATTTTCTTATACGTATTTGCTCAGCTTGCGAAATTATTCTGTAACTTGTAACAAATTAACATCAAAATCAGCCTATTGTTGATTGTGGCTTAATGCACATTAAAGGAAAACATATCGAAGTCTATTTGTTCCTGGATGACGAGTGTTGCGTCGGTGAAGCGTCGCGTATCTTTTGACACAATCTCGCAACGAAGTTGCATCGTGTGAGGACCGATATGCCAAGACGACGATGGGAACTTTACCACGGGGAAGAGAATCTCATTACTCGGCCGGATGTGTATGTGCGAATATCGTATATATATATATATATATATATACGTGCGCGACATATGTATATGAATGTATACAACACATGGCTGCTCACCTGCCAACCATACTAACCGGGCATTCATTGAGAAGGAGTTCGAGATGTAACTGTGTGAACTATACCACTCACATGATCCGAATCGCCTTTAATTATTCGTCCATTTGCGAAATTCTCTCTTCTTCCCCGTTACACTCCACCTTGTCTTATTCCCGTGTACGTAATTCGATGGTAATGAGAGATGAGCGAAAGGGGAAGAGACACTTCACAGACTCCCAAATTGAAAACATGTTCTTAACGAGACATAATTTGCCTTATACGACATTTTTACACGCATAATTTTGCATTTATCGTCTATGTTATTTTCTTATATCTTAAAATTATTTTCTATACATCTTGTATTTTTATTACTAAACTTTTTGAGTGCCATCGAAAGAGAAATACTTATTAATCATACATCGAAAACTGGGTCATTTGTGATGTATAATTTTTTTTAAAGAGAAATATATATATATGTGCGTGTGTAGAGACGTATGTATTTATTGTTCGTATCGTATTTATAGTACAGTGATTTATATATATGTGGCATAAAAATTACAAATATATATTTGTCACTAAAAGTTTATCATATAAAGACAGAAAATTGACAAGAACATTACAAGAATCAAAAATGTTTCGGTTTTCCTCCAGTTAAGCGAAAATTAAGCATTTAAATTATGCATTTTCTTACATTTAAGATCAAATAATGACAGAGAAGCGCAGAGATAGGATGCTAATATAACTTATAATATAACATCTGAATAAATTAATCTCATATAAGTTATTACAATACAACTTGTTAAAAATTAATTAATACTGTGCAGATGTATCTACATAAACTATAAAATATATAACTATCTATACAAACAAATTATACGAAATCAAAATCAATGCAATATTATAATATTTTTTTTGTATGCATTAAGGTACTAACATTTAATTAAATTAATACATGTTGATATTATTTTACACGTACATACATGTTGATATTATCTTTCACGGTAGCCTTTTTTAATTTTTACGTTTATATGGATTTTATATTGCAAGACTTTCCTTAGATTCTCGAAAGCGTGTCGAACTTGAAATGAGCGATTTGACGTCATTTCGATTTCTCAACAGAAATCCGAAAATTTCTGTCGTTTCATCACGACATGACACAGTACATTGTCAAATTATTGCTTTGAAAGATTGCCCATTTTATTTATGCATGGATAGATGATTCCTCGATCGTAATCTTTCCGCAGGAAATCTGGCGTATGCATCCAAATTTACACACATAATCGCAAGTATGTCGATTTTCATCTTGTCCTAGTTTGAGCGTAATCGCCAAGATGCGCACGTGTAACACATAAAGCAACGGCGTGGGATTAGTAGAATTGCACGGTTCTTAACAATATGTCGAAAAAGGATATTTTTTGTTGTACACTTTAAAATATATTTATTTATTAACTAAAATTTTTAATTTAACTAAAATGTAAATTATATTTATTTAGAATGATATATATATATATATATATATATATATATATATATATATAAATCTAAACAGATTAAAATAGTAATAAAAATTAATTACATATGTTTCAAAAACTTATGAACAATATTTATTAAAATAGAAAGAATTACGTATATATAGAAAATTTAAATTGACGTGACTTTTGATAATATTTATAAGAAATTTTAATATATAACATACAAATAATTTTTGTTATAATTTTTATCTCTGTATCAAAAACTTATTTACTTGCACGTCTACTCGTTGCTTTATCGTGTGTCCTACAAATGGTAACATCTATTTATTTATTTAAACTAGTAACCGTAATAAGATGCAAAGTAAAAAAGATGCATTTTATATCGCTTTCCACTTTAGTTAGAGAAAAATTACATCATAAATTGTTCTGCCATATATTGGAATATATATACTGCAAATTTTTAAAATTTCGAAAAAGCGTCTATTTATCTATATTTCTGTATATTTCTATATCGTACAAAAATTTTAATAAAAATAGAAACTTTCTAATTGTATAGTTGTATAGTTCTACAGTGTCTTCCGCCGGTCTTGCAGCACATTTCTATCATAAAGATAAAAATAAAAATTGCAAACAAAAATATATGGCATTCGGAATCTTTTTGTTGTCCACCTTGCTGGTATTTCAGCAATTTTGATTAGAATATTCTAAATAATTCGGACAGGATTAAAATTTTAAGATTAAAATTTATTGTGACATAAATCGCAAGAAACATGTCCGCGGCAGAGTCGCCAGATCTATCGCACGAATTTCGTGCCGAGATAGGTACACGCGGGTAATAAACAGCTAACGATGCGCGATCGGAACCGTAGGATAGACAGACCCACTCTTCAGGATCCTGAAGCGAAGCGAGTTGCAAAGTGTGCCATGTAAGTGGAACATCGCTGCCTGGTACCGACGAAGTATACCAAAGTAGTATAACGTGGTCCTCCTCCTCCTCCTTCGTTCTTCTTTGCCCTTCTACCTCCTCGTCATTCTCTACCACTACCACCATCTCTTTCCTCTTCCTCAGCCGGCAACGAGTCTGGCACTCCTCCTTCGTATATACGGTGAAAGACTTTCTTTAAGGAGGTTCCACACAGTGGAAGAGCTGCACACATCTATTGCCTACCACACTATATACACTTACCGCGGAGAAAGAAAGAGAGAGAGAGAGAGAGAGAGAGAGAGAGAGAATTGTCCATTGTCTCCTTTGACGGCCCTAATTGATACTGATCCTCCAGGTTGTATCCGGTTTCGTCTTCTCGATATGCTTGACGATATAAAACGCTCTCATTGTATGTGATAGACGCATACGGTGTCACGCATTGATTCGGCCACCATATGCATCCTCTTCATCCGAAAAGTCGCGTGTGCCTTGTATCGTGGATGCATCGATCATTTTCTGAGAATCCGAAAAAATTTTACGAATATAGTACTGTCTCTCTTTCTCTCTTTCTCTCTCTCTTCTCTTTTTCGGAGAAGTTTTGGATATTGAAAAAAAAATGCAACAGAGATGTTTTATGTTTTATGCCTGTCATGCGGGGATCTCTTCGTAATATTAGGAAAAAGAAAAGAAGCAGGAACATATTATGCAATATTAATTATTTGATTATCTTATATAATCCTCCTTTTCTTCTCCCTAATGACACCATAACTGTCATAAAATATTTTGTTGCATAGTTTTTTCGATATACAAATACACACATATACATATATACATAAATCAATAATATTATATTAAAAAGAAATTATTGTTGGAATGAATAATTTTATATTTTATCTAAATAATTTGTTACTATGAGTACTTCTCTCTTTTTGGTACTTTTAATTATAAAAAAATTTAGTACTGTTTTATTATATGATTTATTATTATAAAGATTCTGTTAGGAAAAAGGGGGAGAGGGAAACGGAGCAAACAATACTATCTCATTTAAATTTCACGATTAATACAATTGCTCAAATAGCTCAAAACAATTAAGAGATTATTTTTTTAAAGAACTTTAAAGAATAACTTTTTGAAGATAAACTTGTCTGTTTACTAAACTTGTTGTTTAGTAAAAAAAAAACCTAAAATAGTGTTTATATTATAATGGCGTTTAAATTATAATATATTATATATAAAAATTCGAAGATTAGAATATATGCACATCCAAAGAAATATTAAAGCTCTTTTACTATGTTACATATACGTACGCTTTTTAAAATGCTTTCACCAATTGTTTTTAACAATGTATTAAAACTTCTCACACATGTTTCGTATACATTTTAAATATCTAGGGTACTAAACAAACAGATGGTCGCTAACATACATGATGAAAGATGTAACATTTTGCGAATAAATTACACAATCATCGTAACTAATAGGAGGCATTAATTGAACATATTCAATATAAGCGCGATATGTTCATTGAATCTGCCAACTTCGACAAGTAAAATTTTCTCTCTTTCTTTCTTCTTAAAGAAATATTTGACAAGCAACAATTCAGCATCACAGTGCGAAATAATTCGATCTTTGGCAGCACTTTCGAAATTTTTTTTTACATATTCGTGGTTTTGGAAGGGACGAAGAGAAAGAGGAGATACTATGTAAGGATTGAGGATAGGAAGCCTTGTCGGTGGGCTCCAAAAATTCAGGTCACTCGTCCGATTGGGTACGTGGACCATCATGGGAACCGCGGTGCGACAGATCCCTCCTTGATAGTTTAGCCACGATTCATTTGAGTCAGCGACATGTCGATCCATCATCCTGCTTCTCTTTGTTGCTTCCTCTACATCTTTAAACGACTGCATAATACATATAATTAGATAATAAAATATTAATTTATTACAAAAATATATTACATGTGAATATAAAATATACTATATATATATATTTTTTTTTTAATATATATAAATAATGTTCTTTGGGTTCAAACATATGTTTGGCAATTTAACTTTTAGTATTACGATTATTACCTTCTATACTTGTACTATGATTATTATTTTTTCTATAGTCTCAATTTTTTCTAATCATTTGTTTTACATCCTCTTCACAGCAGCGTATTCTTTTCATTAATCGCTTTGCGACTTCTTTTGCAGCATTATGCGTTTTATTATTATTTGCTCTTAATATCGATATTTTTACATGCTTTTTGAGTCGCTCATTGTGTGGATTAATCAACAGTACAGTTAGACTCACAGTGGCCATACCTCTGTTTACGATTCGTGTATGATCACAAGAGCTTCTTGCGTCTTGTTGTCAGACAGAAATGAAAGATTCATCCCTCTCTGTCTCTTCCTTATTTTTTCATTCTTTCTCTCTCATTGTCCGTCTGTATACTATGTTTCTCGGTTTTTTTCTTCTTTGACATATGAAATCACGCGTCTTCTTGTCCCATACCGAAGAGACAACATCGCACTGTGTATAACCTCGGAGATCATAATTCCGTTATATCATTATATTCAACAATAATCCGCGGTCCATGTACCAAGTATAAACCGCCAGGAACAAACCGCCACGCAAACTGTCCCAGATCCTTTTTCAATACTATTCTTTGTTACAGTTCGTCGGTAATTTGGCCCCGTTGACTGCTTGGAATGACACTCGCCTCTGAAGTCCGGAAGCTGACAACCACGATGATTATCGGAAATAAACGGCACTCTGATTACTGCTCTGATAAATTTTGTAATAATAAATAATGTCAGCAGTGGCGTAACTTTACGAACATCGTGATACAATATAGATTTTTTTCACATTTAATTGTGACACAAAACGTTATCCAGAGAGAATCGAATCGCCGTGAAATCTTCTTTCATTTTTCTTACTTTTTTTACATTTATATAATGTATAATATATAATAATAAATTTAAAAACATTAAACATTTATATATGCGCGCATGCATACGCACACACATATGTATATGTGTGTGCATAAATATTTACATTGCTTATCATAATATTATTATTTATTAATTATGCTTAAGTTGGTATATTTATAAGTGTTAGAACATTATCATAATCTTTTACGAACGCATATCATATGTTATCATTATCTACCAAATTATCTCTTGAATTGTTTTCTGTCACTGCGAATAATGCAATTTTCTTTGTTCATATAGTTATTACAGAATCAAATATTTTTAATATAAAACGCCACTGCTGCATTGATTATTATAGAAAGTAATCGATTATTATAGAAGTTAATTAAGAAAAGTATTCGTGTGGGAAAAATAGAAAATGAAGAGTGAGATAAAAGGATACATCGTCGGCAAGAAATGACAGCATTATATTGCGGTAACAATCATTTAATTAAACGTCTTTTTTTATAAATAATGTACATGTACAATGCGCATGACTTTATACATTTTGTAATTATTAACTACCACAATAGTGACGAGAATTCGAGGATCGAGTAGCGACAGATAAATGAGTACAGGTCGCGTAAGTATACAGTAAGCATCCGCAGAATTCGACGACTAATATCGAGAATCGCGAGCGTTCCCGCGTTAGAACAATTATGAGATAATATCGTCGATCCATCGAAAGCTCGTATCTTGTTTATGATGACGATTCTAACAAGGGCGTACACACATCTTTCATCAATTTGTGTGTACATATATATAAATAAAAGAAACCCGTACATTGATCCTTATATCACAGGATCGTGAGGGGAGTGCAATTAAGTAATTCGTCGTATAATATTTTACACACGGTGTATCTTAAATTTATAAAAAGTGGATAGAAACAAGGATAGAATAAATAAAAAAAAGGCGGAGGAAAAGCTATCTTACAAAGTATGCGAAGGAAGATAAATAACGAGAGAATCGAGGATAATTATGCATATTAGAGTCCATATCACAGATTTTAATGACTTGGATATATATATATATATATATATATATATATATGTTAACAAGGATAAGCTCTAAGTAATTTTCAAAAGGTTTTAACTGTCAATCGTTTTTTATTAAAAAATTACTATCATTAATAATTAATTATTAAGTTTAATGAATAGAACATAATATTTTAAATATATTTCTTTTTAAACGTACATGGTATCAGAAAATTACGTTTTACTCTTTAAATTAATTTTAATAACTTTTAATCAACAATGGGCGATGGCTAAAACCTTTTGAAAGTTATTCAGGACCAATATCCTTATATCAAAACTATTGAAATCTGTGCAGTCGACTCTAATATGCGTATTTATCGAATCGAGAGATAGGATGTTGACAAAGATTGATATAACTAAAAAATAATATGTATATATAATATATAAAATTTGGCAAAGTCAAAATGTTAGAATAAATTGTATAAATATATTTCTATATTTAAGTGTAAATAGTAATATTTAATTGTAAATAATTTTTATTTAATTTTTGAATATTATATATTAAAAATAAGATTAATAAAAATCTCAAGTCACTCAAGAGAGTGTAAGTAGCTGGAGACTTCTCGTCGTTCACTTCAAATCTTTAATAAACTTATTTTTAATATATTTTTAATATATTTAAGTGTATTAATAATAAAGTTAATAAAGTTTATTAAAGATTTGAAGCGAGAAGTCTCCAGCTACTCAAAAAATGCTATACAAAGAAGAAGAAAAATTTTTTTTATCTCTTTTTTTATATAGAAAGTTTTCATATTCTTTAGTTTGTCTTTTTAATAATTTTTAATAATTTATTATTATTGCCACATTTTATATATTATATTATACATTTATAATTATATAATAAAATAAATATATACAATATGTTACGGTGAAGTCAAAATAATGTTAGAATGAAAGACAAAATATTATCATAAAGAAAAAATAAAAAGTCATTATATTTTATATTTATAATTTTCTTAAGTTCTAATTGAGCTTTAAAATTTTTATTTATTTTTTATTTTTATATATTTTTAATATTTTTTTAATTTTAATTATAAAATTTCAATTATAAAATTATATTTTTAATATTTTTTACTTGTCAATTAGATTGCAGATAAGTAAAAATAAATAAAGTTTATCAGTTCTTTCATAAAATAAGCATTATAAACATGATCAATAATTTCGTCAAAATTTCAAAGATTATATAGTATTGTAATGTCAAAGTTTGTTTTATATAAAATCACCGTAACATATAAATGTACAACACGATTTTGATGAATTCATTTCTGCATGAATTCAGATTCTTATAAAAATATCATCAGTAGATAATATTTTATAACTTTGCATAATTTTGATAATCAGGCTTTACTGTCTTTATTAAAAAGGCATATTTGGAGAGTTATTTCTTATCGAGAGTGAAGATGTAATATAATAGATGATATTTGAATTATTCAAATCTTTTTTTAAACAGGGCATTTTTTACTCGCTAAAATTTTTATTTTTTACTTTTTGCAATTAAGCTAATCGAACATCACACTTCGTTCGTCGAATATAAAAATTGCTATATATATTTTGAGAAAAAAAAGACAAAATTATCTTATATTTTCAGATTATCTGCTATATAATTACACGAGGTGTAAAACGCAGAATTCATCATTAAACTTGCAATGCAAGAAAATGGCAAACAATTTATGACCAAACTTACCAATAGTAAAAATGTTATAAAATTTTTTTTTTGTAATTAAAAAAATGAATATTATTTTATATTTTTGGCTTAATTTTAAAATTAATACGCAAAAATAAAAAAATAGTAATTTTGAAATACACAATAATAATAATCGATGTTTAATTATTCAGCTTATGATATAGCTTCATTGCAAAAAATAAAGAATAAAAATCTTGAATAAAAATGCGATGTTCAGAGAAGAGTTTGAATATGTTATCAATTCAATTTCAATTAGTTATCCAATCTTTAATTTGTGAGCTTAATGGAATATTAGAATACATAATTCCATGCATGTCTTAAGACATGCATGGAATTATGTATTAAAACTAATATTATATGTCGCTATTTTGAATGTCGGCCATAATTATCTCCATTAAATTAGTAGCGGACTTGTATCCGCTTATCTTTCTCCAATTAAAGGGACACATTTAAATCAACGAATTCTAATGAGAATGATCACATACTGTATACTGTCACTACGATGGCCGCATTATCGCCATGTATCATAGGTACGATATAGCATAATTTAAGTATGTTTATAAGTCTATTCTTATTATATGTCTTTACCTATGTTATTTATCATTAGAATAATCGATTTTATTATATAAAGTGTGTCCCTTCAATCAAAGAAAGAATTTATTCCCTGCCGCCCCTTTTGTGAATCTGCTGGTGTTTGATAAGATGCGCTTTTTGTCTGAAAGCCTTACTGCATACATCACACTTGAATGGTTTCTCGCCCGTGTGTGTACGCAAATGCACCTTAATATTGCTCTTATTCAAGAATGCCCTGTTGCATATGTGACACTTATGAACGGGCTTCTTTGGATTGCCAATCACTTCGGATTCCGTTCCGTATGGTAATACTGCTGTATTGAGGGCCGGATTCTTCTTGTTCGGATTCTGTCCGGAACCCGGCGAGGATCGCGATCTTTTTCTAGGATGCGAAGGAGTAGCGAAAGACGAGTGTAAGAGGTCATCAGGGCTGCAAGACGTTGACACTCGGTTTGGCGGGCTGAGAGGTGGATAAGGGCTCGTCGATGACGGCGTTTCGCCACAGGATGTGTTTTGAAGACCGGCATTGCCGGCCTGCAATCTCGCTTGCAGTAGGGGCGCATAGCTCTGCGTAAGCAGATTTTGTAGCGTGGAACCAGCGTGTTGTTGAGTCGGCATGGTCGGCGTCGTGGTCACGTAAATCTGTGGTGCGAATGAATTGGGCGACGTGGTCTCTTGGGTCTTGGGCGAGCATTCATGCGCTATATCAATCCAATCGGCGATATCTATCCAGTCGTCCCTTGAATCCGAAGTTTGCTCCGAACTAGGACCGTTTCCGTTTCCTGGCACCGTTGTGTCTGCTATCGCGGAACCAATAATCTCCGCTATATCCTCAATATCGTACTCCATCTGTTGCGTCGACTGTGGCAGTTGTTGTTGCTGGTGTTGATTTTGAGGCTGTGGCTGTTGTTGTGGTTGCTGATGATTTTGTGGCTGATGTTTTTGACTTACCTGCGGACATGGTGTACTCGAGGACACTACGGGCGGTTCGTAATATTCCTGATTAGAGGAGGGTGTCGGCGATGCGGATGGTACAGATGATCTCTGACCGGATGAGGCTATCGCGTGATAGTGATGGCCAGATATGCCGTTGATTGAAAGGTGTCCCGTGTAATTAGTGAAAGATGGAAGTGGACCCTTTATTTCCATTAACGATTGAGCCGAGGCGACGTTGACAGTCGAATTTAGCATAAGTGAATCCCACGAAGCATCTTGAAATCCGGCCGTTTGTTTCACGTCTGGTACTCCACCCTCAAGGAATTCGGGTCCATTTGTGGCCCAAGAAGACAACAACAAGCTGTCTACACCGACAACCTCGGCTGGTGAATCACCCATCACGATTCCAGAAGTCTGACTGCTATGCGGCGGTTCGACACCGGAAGAAGTCAAGTGCGACGGCGTCGTCGGTGGACCCGACTGTGTCTCGTATTTCATCTCAGTTACAATGTTCGATGTTGGCGAAATGTTGGTATTTGAAAAATTTGGCACGATCACGTACTGCGCTAACGGTGCACGGTTTTTTTCGATGTTATTTCTTGGATAGGGAGGTGGCAGCTTGAAAATAATTGGATCGAACTTGATATTTGTATTCGCACCTACCACGAATTCTTCGTCTGATCTTGCTTTCATATAAGTATCCAAATTCTGAAAGTAGTTATGCTCTTTTTGTAGCTGTTGTTTTTGTTGAGTCTTCTGTTCGCTGTTCGATGATACCGTAATCGGGAATTCGGAATTGTTCAAGCTAATGGTCGGAGAATAGTCCGGCAATACGTACGTCTTCGCCAAATTAGAAATTTTAGGTTGTTCAGATGTTATGACTCTTGCATCCGATAATCCATCAGAATTAGAGAATTGTTCCTGCTGTAGCGAATTGAAAATCTCAGAGATTTCGTCGATGGAGAACTTGTCTGCTTCGTAAAATTGCTTATTGCAATTTTCAGCAACAACCGCTCTTGCCGCTAGATTTTCAATATTAATAGTATTCCCTTTGTTCGTTGATGTTATATTCGGAGTAGTGTATTCTTCCTTTGATGATGTTGTAAATGTGGTTGCTTGTTGCAGAAAGGAAGGAATTTCGATCTGTCTGTATGAGGGTGTGTATGCAGAAGATATATCGGGTTTTTGTGTGAGAGGCTGTACGTTATCCTTCTGTTCGTTTGTCTGCGACTTGTTTTTATTTATTTCTGCCGATGACAAAAAATTCAGCTCATTGCGATACGACGATGTTGTCGGGATAGAATTTACGAGATTGGCAAGACTCTCACACTCTGTTGGTTGACGTTGCGTATTAGCTCGCAAAGTGTCATTGAAATCTGCATGTACGAGATATTGTGTAACTTGAAAGCGGTAGTTATAGTCTCTTGGATTTTCCCAAATTGATGCTATGCACCTTGAATTAATCAAATGTTCAGGCGAAGTCTCGAAAGATTTGTAGCCACTATCCGGACTATCGGGACGTGACTTATCCAACCTGTTGCTAGTCCGATAGTCATTGAAATTTTGAATATCTGGAACATGAAAAAAACGTTGATTGCCATTAATCACATTTATAAATATAATTTAGATAAAGATATGATTTTATTAATAATAACAAAGAAAAAATTTTATTGTGCCTTTTCGAGATTTATCTTAAGATAAAAGACGAGCTTTATACTTAATAAGGCTAATATTAATGAAAAAAAGAGAGGAAGAAAAGAATAAACAAGAGCAGATCCGCGAAGCAAGCGAGGCATGTCATATAGCTTCGTGGCACGTTTGTAGTCGATAGTACGGTAGATAGATAGGTAGGTTATCATTAGATAGATAGAGAGGTACATATTCAAGTTAGTACGATACATACGTAGAAAATACATAGGAATATACATGTATTCTCTCATATCTTATAATATAATTACATAATTATTAATATAATAATTATATTTAAATGAATGTATGTTTGTGCGAACAATTACAAAATAAAAAAAAAACAAAAGAAATATATATATATTTTTTTTATAATATCTATCTATTCGTAGCCAATATCGATTCGTATATACATATACATACACATACAACTGTGCATACGAACGCTAGATAGATTTAAATCTCACTCTTCTCTCGAGAAGAAAGACTTACTCTAGCTAACTAGGTCAGTAGCACATTAGTCAGCTATGGCCGAGTACACTCAGCAATCAAATTGTTGCATTTAAATATACATATATACTACACATATATTTCTATTTATATGTACATGTATTATATATATAAAATACTTATAAAAATATTAATATTAAGCTAATATGTAAATATATAAAATAATAATAATAATTTTAAATGCCAGTAACAGTAAAAACATATACAAAAAGTTAGAGATATTAAAATATAAGCGCAAGACATCACAGAATCAATTATAAATAATAATACAGAATAAGATTTATATTACTATATAAAAAAAGAAGAGAGTAAGAAAAAAATAAATAGTAACATTAAAAATAGTGCCGAGGATTATGATAATAACTTCAATAAAAGTAAAAGTAACGAAAAGTATAAACATTATAAAATGCACATTCGGTATACAATAATATATAAATACACAACACAATATTATCTAATTAAAATAAGAAACATTATAGAGAGAAGCACTTTAACGAATAAGAAAGAAAAAAAGATCAGATATCATGAGGAATGAATAAAAATATATATGTAAGAACAGTATAGAAATAAAACATTTGGAGCTTAGTAATATAGCAAGAGGATAATAAAAACTGAGAGCATTACACTACAAAATGAAGACGATATACAGATACAATACATACAGATACAATAGATAGGATAAAGTACTAAAACATAAAGAACATTATATAAACTAAATAATATATTATTATATATTATTATTATATTATTATATTATTATATTATTATATTATTATATTATTATTATATATATAAAATATTAAAATATTATAGTTAAACTTTAATTATAATATATATATAATATTATATTACATATATAATAATAGAAATTATTATATTGTAATATAATATATTATAATATAATCTTATATAATATAATCTTATCTTATATATATGTATTTGTACCAGATAATTTTTTTTGATATTAAGAAGCGATGTATATGTATATGTATATTATATATCATACGTCAAAAAACTTATGTGAAAACATCATGTAAAATATTAACTTTTTAATTCTATTCTAGTATTCTTAATATTTTGTTATAATTAAAATCACGAATCTATTTGGAACAAAATTGTGCTGACACAAGACGTTTTTCTCTCAAAACACACAAATAAATTTCATCTAAATTTAAATAATTAAAATAATTTCCTATATGAAGATTAAAATTTATTTTCTAGTATATATGATATATATATAAATAAAGATTAATACAGTTTGCGTTCTTCATGTTGAACTTCTTGTGTTGAACTCTTGTGTTCGTTGAATTGTCGGCTTCTCTCATTCTTTGGCTTCGATCTGCACAATAATATCAACAATATTAATAATAATGTTTTAATATAAGTGTTACATATACATATAATACAAGGTGTTCAGAAAGGAATTATACAATTTACATATATTAACATATATAATATAAAGTTATATATTAACATATATTAACTATTTTAAATATTAAAAAAAGAAGGCATTTATCAAACGTTATTAGCAACTTGGTTTTTTTTTACGAAAGATATTGGACGTGGCCTTCATGAATATGCAAACAAACTTTAACTGATACAATCTTGTTATCGAAAACCTTCTTCAACTTTTCCGATGCTAAGATGATATTCTGATGATATCTCTTATGAAATATCTAATAGCAGTTTCAAGATTTTACGCTCTTACTATTAAAAAAATACAGTTAGTAACACAAGTGTATAGCCTTTCCGAATATCTTGTATATTCTCTTTAGCATATAAATTAATATATTTATTTTTATAATTATATATATACAATTAGATATATATGCAATAATATGTGATATTTATAATAAAAATAGTGAAAATTTATAGAATTAAGAGAGTTACTCATATATTGCGTTATGATGTCAGAAACGAGAAATGAGCATGTAAATTATATAAGATATAAATTAAATTAGTTTTTTTTGTATTTTATCAATTTGTACTATCGACACAAATGATGACATATAAAAAAATTGATGTTTTTCAACAATTAATTTGCAATAAAAAATTTACATGATTTCTCGTTTTTCTCATCACAGCAGTGATGAACGAAATGCAGTGAAGAGATAAGCGTCAATATATACAGACTTATCAGAACTTGTCACCAAAGCATTAAGTATTCTCATATATTTTGTAAGAATTAGCATCAAATCATTAAATTAAAACATTATATGTATAACATTATATGTATAATTATACGCTATATGTATAATTCTCTCTATTTTTTTTTATAACATTATCTTTATATATTTTTATACACAGAAAAATAATATAAGAATAACTAATGAAAAACATAATTTAAAAAAATGTGCAATTAATGTTGCATGTGCAATGCTGTATTTATATAAAATTAAGGTAAGATTACATCTGCATGATTTTGCGATCTAGAAAAACGAGTTTTCTATAGTTTTTTATGCGCTAAATTCAAATCCGTAAAGTAAAATGGCCATTACGTCAAGTTTTCAAGAAAAACGGGATTAAAATCCCAAAAAACGCATTTTTGGAGGATTATTTTTGAAAATTTATAGCAGACAAATATGCAAGAGATATGCAAAAGATTTCAGGGTTCAAATGAAAATTTAAATATTGTATTTTAATATAAAAATATCGAATTCTTGTACCGCAATCATCATCGAACCTCAGATACACTTTGTTTTCAAGTGTAGTCGCATTGTGTCAAGTAGATTATCCCATGCAGTCCGATTGTTTTAATCATAAATTTAATATACGAAATTAAAAGTGTTTAATCGCACTAAAATGTCTTTTTTAAATTTGTTTAAAAAATAATTTTTTTTTTAATTTTGTTAAAAAATCAATTTTTTTAAGAAATAAAAAAAGCGTTTTAGTGCGATTAAGCACTTTTAATCTTGTTTATTGAATCTGTTATCAAAATTTTTATTTTTTGCAACGATTTTGCAATAAGACTGCAATCATGGAACAATACTATTACTTTCATATGCAGATGATTAGGAGAATATTAAAAAGAAGAAATAAAAAATAAATGTTATATATATATTAATATATATATATATATATATATATATATATATATATATATATATATATATTTCTATTCAGCTATTCAGATCTCACGTCTTATGCTACTTTAACACAGTATTTACAACTCCAGAGCGATGATGAAATCTTGCTCAATGGATGCAGTATATATATATAATTTACTAATATTATTGTTAAAATTACTAATAATAATAATATTGTTTTTAGTATTGTGATAACAACTGATTAATAGAAAAGTGAGTTGTAAGATATATGTACATAAATGCATTATTATGTTTTAATAACAATATATTTTTGCATTAGTAACATTAAATTAGTATAGCAAACAACTTAAAATATTGTTATTATTATTATTTAATTCTAATTGTAACAGTTAATTAATATAAGAAATACTATACAAATAACTAATAGCTAATTAATATAACAAGTACTCACCTTTACGTGATATATTTATTGATATATTATTATATTGATATTTTGATAACACACACTTTTTACTCCCACTTATATATCACATAAACATATTACGCTTTTTTTTTGTTAAGATCGCTATTTTTTTATTGCAGCTACAATGAATGTATAATCAAAAACGAAAAAAATATATAAATTTCTTTTTGTCATTCTTAACAAAAATAGTTCTTAAAATAGGTCTACAACAATTGATCAAAATGTATAACTATTTATTTATCAATCCATGAACCAAAAAGAAAGTCTTCGATATATTTTATCAATATAATATCTTATTTCAATATAACTGCAATAATGAATGAAGCTTTAATATATCTTATTATTATAAATCACTGAAGTATAAATCACTGAAGTTTTATTACATGCGCACAAACTAACAAATTTAACAGACACACTACTGATCCATTCTATTGATTATGAAATATGCAAATAACTTTAATATATTTTAATTAACTTTAATAATATTTTTGCAATATTTCCGTTTGTTAATAAATAGATGATAATATTATCAAATTTAATTAATGTAAAATTTATTTATAAAAGGTTACGTCAAACCTTATTGCTAGATATTTAATAAAATTTATAATGTAAATTGTAATTTATAATGTAAAGTATTTACTGTTTACCGTTGGTCATTTACATTTAATAAGGATAGACTTGAATTGATGATAAGGACTTGGGTGCCGAAGTTTATTTGTGATAAGAACGGAATAAATATGAGTCCCTAACATATCGAGATAAGATTAGAAAATAAAGCAAAATCTACGATATTGATATAAAATATAGTAGTAGAGATAATTACGTAGAGATAAAAATAATAGTATGCAAGAAGAAGAAAAAACGGCAGATCAAGAAACGAGAACGTATAGATGTATTAAAAAAAAAAATAAATAAATAACAAGTTTATGTTATATAAAATTCGCGAATAATAATTAAGTAATTGAAAAATAAAGAAAATATATGAATTTAATCCTCTTCTGGATTTATACAGCTGTTATTGCATGACAATCGATAAACTGTCATATCCACCTGTCAGACTACGACTTCCAGGAGGATATTCATTCTATTCACGCGTAAAGCGCTCTTTATTGCTCACATCCTGCTGCACGAAAAGCTTAAATTCGATATCCTTTCTTTTTTCTGTTCCGATTGACATATCCGCGTGACCGCGGGAGCACGTCATGAGAAACATGCATATCGGCCTCACCGTTTTGGTAGTACCTGTCGCTCCCGCAAGCACCCATCATCATCATCATCATCATCATCATCATCATCATCATCATTGCTATACTCCTCTCGCGAAACTCCGCTCTTTGCGCTCAACTTGAGCGCGCCAAGTCCGTCCTTGTCGTCGGTTAGAGTCCGTCCTTGTCAAGTGTAAACGGCCGACGGTAAACGCTTCGGAGTAGGTTCTCCCACCGTTGGCACCGACCCCCCGAGACTTATAAAGCGGGTGGATGGGGGGTCCTCTCGCCGTGACGTGTTGCCGTATACCGTTATTCAATGGCGTGGACGTGTCTCGCACGATCACGCGGTGGGCCCGCGATCGATCGGGCCCGCTTTTTCGGGCCTACGACAATGTTTCAGTGAGCCACTTATCAATGGGATCACCAGGTATCCGTGCGGCACGACAAATTCGGCCGTAGCCGTGCGGAGCCGTTTGATGTTTACGACTCTGCTCCGTGTTTACGAAGGTACATGCGAAGGAATATATGCCTTTCTCTCTTTAAAATTTAATGTAAATCATTACTCTACCCCGCTAAACATTCTGATACTTATTGATAAATTTATTTTTTATCCACCATGGATTTCGAGATTCCGTTTTATATATATATATATATATATATATATATATATATATATATATATATATATAAAACGGAATCTCGAAATCCACGGTGGATAAAAATAAATTTATCAATAAGTATCAGAATGTTTATATATATATATAAATATATGTTTATATATATATATATATATATATAAAATTATTAAAATATTAGTTATATGATCTCTCTCTCTCTCTCTCTCTCTCTCTCTCTCTCTCTCTCTCTCTTGACTAAAATTTTTAGAAAAAGTAATTTAAGCAATAGTTTTTCATAGCTATTATCAACAGATATAAAATTTATTGGGACATTTCTTAAAATTCTGCGAGATATGTAGTTCTCTCGATATATATCTGGCATGTCTGACTTATAATGTCTATCTTCTACTTATGTTCTATTAATTAAAATATTCTCTTTGATTCGTGTATATAAATAGAACAAGCTATTTATTTTTGTTTCATTTACTCATTTATTTTTAATCTTTGTGTTACAAAATTTAGAATTTTAAACAAATTTTGAATTAGCGTTTAATTGATAATTGTAATTTAATTTGGGATACATCAGAATCATCCATCAACGCAATTGTTTTTATTCTAATGATCTTAATAATAAAGAAATACCTTTCCCTTTACAAACATGAATATAAAATGTAAAATTAACAAATAAATAAATAATTGGCCTAAATACTCCGCATGTAACAAAAGATGCTTAAGAGATCGCTCAAATTTATTTATTTAAAAGATATTTGCATCTCAATATAAATGTAAGATAACTTTTTCCGGAATTTTAGAAAATATTTATAATTTTTTTCAAAAGATTTTTTAATAGGCCCATGGACAAGAATGAAATGTCCATCCATTGGTGCGTAGTCACGCATTCCGTGTACACGTGTATCCGCGTACACGCGGAGATACCTGTATCATTCTATCCGTCCCGTCCATCCTCTCATCGGGCCCCCTCGAGCACGAGTCCGTGGGAGGGGGCCGCCGAGCCGCTCGCGAATATCCGTGCCGTGACTACACGCCGAAACCATACCGCGCACGCCGCCTCGAGCCGCGCGCAGTGGGGCGGCCGAAGTAGGCCGGAGCACCGTTACAGCCGGCTGCACGGCCGAAGCCTACGTAAATCGACTTGATTTTGCCCGAATGGCTTTCCTTTTCGTTGTGAAAAATGGCGCGTGCGAGCCGCGGTTTCCGCGCCGACCCACTTCTACGCGAGCGACCATGCGTGCGATTTTCCTCGCGATTCCCGCGCGCGCCCGCACGTGACGATCTATCGCGTCGCGCTATCTTTCCGGTTCCTCTACGAATCACACATCCGCATTTTTTCCGTACAAGTATATTTCGTATAGCGATAGAAATATTTTATACTCTTATTTGTGCGATAGAATTTGTAGAATTTAAATTTGCAAACTATTTTAGAGTCATCTTATTTTTAATCAGCGAGCTATATATTCTTCACTTACAGCAATTTTTTTGCGCGAAAAATTTAATAAAATTTAATTTAATCTCTGTATCATCCCGCAAATAGCCGGAAGAGACGCGGCGCGCAACGCGCGGCACACTTGTTCGCGCGATGACTATGCCCGGCTAAACTATATCGGCACGTATACTGGAGAACGGAAGTAGGTCGAGGCACCGTTACCGGGTAGCCAAGAAGCTCGGGAGGCCTACGCAAGACCAGTCAGATTTTGCTAAGCGTTCGAAGCAACCGACCAGCGATATACGCACATACATACATACGTACACACACACACACACACAATCATGGCTTTCCTTTTCGTTACGAAAAATGGCGCGTGCGAAATGCGATTCCCCGTGAATGACCTACATCGGTCAAACGAGTCACGCTCGCGCGAGAGCGTCTTCGTCCTCGCGCGCCTCGTTGGCGGGCGACCGGTTGGGAACCGCTCGGTACCCGTGACCCACACACCGCAGCACGCAGAACCAGACGCGACCAAACGTGAAATTCATTTCCATACTTCCGTGTCCGGCTGTACACGGAATGGATCTTTTCGCCTCGTTACGCAGCAGCGACGGACTACGCGTTCGTCCGTTCCCAATCGACTCGCTTAACGCGCTTTTTTTAATGTCGTTTTCCTTTTTAATTAATAAATGCGGAAAATATGAGTTTCTTCAATGTTTCAACGTTTTGAATCAAAGAGAGGCTTTACGGATTAAATTTTTTTTATAACAGTGTTTAATTATTATTTTTTTCTTTTAAGGAATTAAGACTAAATGTATAACATTTTTAATGCTTATTTTGATCGTCACAATAATTATTGGAATAATGATAAGAACTAAAACAATGTTATTTATGAATGTCGTATTAAGATATTAATAAAAAAAAAAATTGTAAAAAAAGATTTGCGGGGAAAAAAGAGTTTTCGCGCAAATTCGAGATTGCATTTATTAATTAAATAATTCAGAATTGTAAAAAAACTTAAATTTTAGAATTTCAGAATTAATGTTAAAAATATTGAAACAAATAAAGATATAATCTGCTTGTTCTGTTTACAAATAAAAAAATAATTTAACTTCTAAGTAGAAAACAGACGTTTAAGTCAGACACGTCGGATTTATATTGAAATAGGAGCATAGGAAATCTCACGGCTTTTTTTTGAGAAATTTTGTTTTATCTATTAATAATATGAATAGTTAGTAAAATCTAGAGATAAAGAAATATTTTAGAATGTGCTTTTGCATTCCAAAGACCAACACAAGAATGCAAATAATATCTGTATATGTATCATCGTATATGCATCGACTGTATCGTCGCGACGATACTTTAGTATTAATTCTTTACAAAATAGATCAACTAAATGAGGGTATTATCTTTTATCTATTGTAACGGTATGTCTGAGAGTGGTTATTTTTAGCGGGTCATCAAAGTAGTACTTTGTAAGTACCGATCGTCTATGTGGGCAGATGAAAAATGCTATCTAGATTTACCACATTTTTAATACTACTATTTCACGATTTTTCGAAACGCGTCTATTGGCACAAGTCGATAAAGCATCTTTCATCAGAATATCAGAACATGATTTCAAATAAGTATGTTTTAACATTTGTCATTTTCTGGAAAATGAGCACAAAAGACTATAGATAATTACTTGCTGACTAATTGCATTAATAGATACCGTGATTTTAAATGAGTAACTTAAAATTTGGCATTACGCATAATAATTTATTAGGATTCCGCGAACGAATTATCGTAACACATCGATGCACAAATTAAAAATATGTTAAAAATATAATTAAAAATATATTTTCTTTTATATCTTTCCGTCAATGAAATACAAAAGAATTTATACACATCTTGCTGTAAAATATCATCGAGTATTTTGCCAATATTTGCAAAGATTTTTATAGAAATTGAAGTGGAATAAAAAAAAATAGAAAAATAAAGACTGATATAAAACTAAAAAATGTTCACGAAATATAAAAAAAAAGAAATATTATATAATGATTAATTGTATATCGTTTTAATTGTGAATGGATTTTATTAGGTGCAATAAGACTCTTTCTTCAAATTGTTTTTTATTTTACTTCCGACTTCACATAAATCTCCTGAACTCTCAGCAGGATATCTAAAGGTATTCTATAGAGGCAAATGTAAATTCTTTGAAACGCTATTGACAAAAAGGTACAAGTAAAGAAAAGAGAAATAAAACTTGGAATTTTATTTTGATAAATCTTAAAGCAACAGATTTTTAACAAAATCTTTTTTTTTAATTTGTGTTATTGAACTTTTTGTGAGTTAAAATAAGTAAGAGATAAATATATGTATACATATATACATACATAGATCAGTATAACTTATATCAATAAAATCATATTTTAAATTTAATACAATTTAACACTCTAGAAAGTGTGTGACCTCTTTTCGATACTGGTATCTGACCGTTGACATTTGCTTCTTTCGCTGAAAAATTTTGAGCTAAATTCTTCTAATTAAAATATAATATAAAACACATATTTTATTTTATATTAATTAGCACCTGAACGTTGACATTATAAATATATGCAAAAGAATTGTTACATAATCTTAAAATATTGTTAATCTGGAAATATACATATCGCTCTTGTTAAATTAAATTTTAAAATTGTAAATCAGATCCAGAAAATTGATAATATTACAAAATAAATAATTTTGATTGTGAAAAAGCTCGAGAAATCATATGTTTACGCGATAAATTTCTTCCCGAACAATATGATTGTATTGTCTGTTATTGAAATTGACCTTTGCTTGAATGTTGACATCAAAAGGAGAATCTAGTCGCGACTCGATACGTATATAGATGCGTACGCGAGGCAACCTGGCACCGCTTCGTCGTCGGAGAAAGTGCGACGACCCTTAAGGTAAAGGTTAAAGACGATGAGGACGGGAGACGACGTGGAGGAAGTATGCGCGGATTGGCGGATATTCGCATAGCTGCGGTTGAAGCATCGAAACAACACTGATCTATCGACATTTCATAGCACTTTCGCTGCAAGGACAAGTAGCGTACATACGAAGCAAATCTCCGAGCGTATTATTAGAAAACTCTAAAGATTTAAAAACCATCATCGGACCACAAATAACATATAAGTCTAATAATTGGAATAGTTTATAAAAAAATGCAGTTCAATTGACGCCTAGAAGTAAAAAACATTGAATATTTTTTAAACATCTTCCTCGTTTTTCTTATTTTTCTATATTTTTCCTTATTCTCGTCTGTGCAGCGTCTTTACGCATTCAAAATTCAGGTAGAAAAAAAGTAATAAAAGAAATTACGAGGATTTTTACAAAAGAACATTCACGCAACGAGCGGTCAGCTACGTGGATTTTTCTATATAAGAACTCTCCTATGGATTGACGCGAATGACCATAAAGGTGCCCGCGAATCCATAGACCTCTGTAAAGACCGTGGATGGTGATTGCGGAGTTCCGTAGACCCGTCGTCCATGGACGACCATGAGCGACCGTGGAGGTAAAGGTGGTATCTATAGCCTCTACGGAACCGACGAGTCGGAAGACCTCCCCACCGGTCTCCGTCGGAGTACCGGTTAATGTGGTACACTGACCTACTCTCTAGTCACTGCTGCAAGAGTGAGAACACCCCGCCATACTGTTGTTCCGCCGTCCTTCTCTCGCAGCAACGGCGCTACTTTTTCTCTCTCTCGTCTTTCCTCTCTCTTTCCTTGTCTATCTCGCATTCCCTTTCTGCTTCTATTTCTCGCCGTTTCTTTCTCAAGCCTCTCTTTCTTTCTACCTCTCTGTCTTTTTCATCTCTCTCTTTTTACTTTTGTAAAATTACATCGACCGTTTTATGAAACGATGTCGGCAAAATTGACCCACAAAAAACAATGTCTTTATTGAATTTTACATTTCAGCATATAATACAAATTACAAAATTTAATTGGCCATTTAAGGAGGATATTTTTAAGAAGACCATCACAAGTGAGCTGAAAACTTTATCTGTATATATACGTTTAATTTTATAAGAGTTACATATATATTTAATTTTATAAGAGTTTAATTATATATTAAATGTATATAGTATGATAGAGAATATTCATCATAGAGAAAATTATGAATATTTTGAACATTTATATTAAAAAGTTATTATTTAAATAATACGGTTTTTAAGTGTTATTAAGTAATTTTCTTTAGAGATTATATTAATTAATGTTAGATTTGCAAACTTCACTTTTTTTACAATCACCTCTATCAAAAAAATTCTCTCTAAGCGTATTGTTATATAACATTTACACCAGCAAAATTTACAATTTATATATTAAAACAAATTATCTCTTTATTGCACGCTTAAAATATTTCCTATATTGTATCAATATTTCATGTTAAAATATTTTTTAGCATTTAAAAAATATTATAGCATGCGATGAAGAAATTTTAGTAAAATATTTTACAACCAAATCTAATGAAAGTTATTGCTCGTCAAAGAGATAGAAGAAAAATAGAGACTTCGTTTCTACGTGGTGCATTAACTATGAAAAGTACATTCTGCGAGAGAATAAGACATATTTTGCTGAACCATGGTCTTAACAAACATCTAATTACTGTAACAGTCTAGCACAATAATATTCTAATTATGAACTCACTTATTTGTAAAGAGCTATTAATGTTAGAGAAACAAAAACTAATGATTCTTTTTTATCTCTAGATATTTTTATATAAATCTTTATCGTTATCATTCAGCGGTCTAGAGAATCTAATAATCGGGACGAGAAATTAAGCGGACTATTAATATTATCAAACTAAATGTGTGTGCAAAAAATGTCTAGCCAGCTATCCGTCAGCATTCCACACGATTATCTTTCCACATGATCATCTCGCGATTAACAAATGCCATCGATTCTCTATTAAAATATTAATTGAACAATCGCCGCCGCGTGTAAGAATAATATTTGATCGAAATGGAGCTATAACGGATAGAAGAGAATCATTGCATAAAATGCATGCGCTACTAGAAATCGGCGATCTGACACTGAGATTGTCCCGAGCCAGTCGTAGATTGGCATCGAGGTGCAACGAACCGCCTTGCGAGATGTCTACAACCTCGAGCAACAAGTCGGATCCCCACTAGCAAATAGCCGAGGAAGTCGTTCCGGAGAAATTTCACCGCAAACTTAGCAACCTTTCCCGTCGTCATTGCCATAGTTTAGCTAGTTCACGTCGTTATTGTTGGTGCTCGAATACCTAATAAGCGAATTGGCGAAATTTGTAAATGAATCATTAAGAAAATATGTAGATATATCGATAAAGTGTATATATAGAGAGTTGTGTGTGTTTTTGCTTGCGGAAATTTGAATAGTCTTCACTGTGATAAGAAATGATAGCACATTACAAAATTTTGTTAATCGTATAGTTTGCACAAATTTGCATATATAATATCATAAAGGAACATAGAATCTTAAAATATATTTAAAATCATAAAATTTGTGTGAAAAATAATTTTAATAAAAGACGTGAAGTTTTCTTATATTTTCAAAATTGCATTGGCGCAAGAAAAAAAATGCCATTGAAATTATTTTGACAAAATATTATTAAAAATACTTTTTCTCTCAAAAAATATAAAACGTCAGTGCATAGTTTTTTTTTAAATTTTTATTTTTTTTATCAAAAACACCGCAATCTTCTTTACGACCCAATTTTAACCAAGTAATCTTCTCTGCAGTAACAATTCTAAGTTCCGTTACTAGGTACATGTTAGTCTCTAAAACCAAACTTTAGTATACAATACTTCCCAAAATAGAAAAAAGAATACGAGGGTCTAACATTGACTGACAATTTTTTATAAACAGATACGGATTCATCTTCTTGCTTTTAACATAAGTTTTGATTGTCAGATTTTTACTCGGTCAAAAATTCGTAATGGCCCTCCCTAAAAGAATTTTTTCCCTTCCAGAATTTCCAAATACGTTTGAATCTAAACTTGACCTAGTCTTAAGTGTGATTTACGATAACGGACAGCACGATATAGATTCTGATCAATTCGATGCTGTCGCAAAATTATCGACTTGTGCGCACAAATAGACGGTTACTTATTGTGAGTAGCGAACGAAGTTCTATCGTTAGAAAGCGTGGTAATTCAAGTGACGTATGTGGCACAAGAAGTACTAGACGACAACCGATTCGTAAAATTATGGAACACCACCAGAGCTTATTGGTATTCTCAATTCAAAATCTGTATTCTTACCCATATCCTCTATGCAAATTTAGACACAATGTCAATAACACAAATTGCATCATTGGTTTATTTTCAATGATGCCAATTGCATGATTTTTATTAGAGATATCGTATTATTCAATAATATTACACAATCAATTCATTTTAATTATTTTTTGCTCTTCTTTGTATAAATATCTTAATTTTATTGCTAAATTTTATTATACTAGTAACTCATACACAGTTCCTTTGATTAATGGTAAAATCAAATAGAAAATAATTTTTCATGAAAAAAGCAAGTCAAAAATAAATAAAATAAAATAAGAAAAATAAACACAATAAAATCTTTTTTACATCTTTTTCAAAATTTGTTTTTCTGAAAAAAACTTTATAAAAAGTTAAAACTTCAAAGTTTTGACATTTATATTTATTTTTATAATTATTTTCATATTTATTTTCTTAAATTTGAAAAAACGTTAAAGATGATCTTATATTACAGATCATAAAATTTAACAGCAATATATAACAATATATATACGGCAATACATAGCAATTTGAAATAAGTTGGAGGAAATTATCGTATATTTTTATCATTTTTATTTTTCTTACTTCAATAAATATTATGTTTCTCAATTTTCAAAATTTTACAAAAAATAATTTATTTTAGGAATAAGACTTTATATAAAAAAAACTTATTTTATTCTATCTCTAAATAACTCCCTTTTTCGCGATTGTACCATCATCCGAAGAAACCCGGTCTATGCGCACGTACGTGCTGCACTGTGACCCTTGCTTTCCACGCACCTGTTGAGATGATTCAAGATGCATATTACCACGCGCACCCTTCCGTTAACTATAAATCTTATCAATCAAATATATATTTTTATCATGCGATAGTGTGCGTTTATACCGTTTATCAATACGTATGGAAATCGTGTGGAAATCAAAGGTCATATTTCAAATTTGAAATGAAAACATTCGTTTAAAAATGATTATATTTAATAATAATTGTTGACTTACTTGCAACACCTAAGCTGATATCGTCTCTACGATTTCAGAAGGAAAATTTTTGTTGTAAATCTATCCAAAGCACAATGCACACTGTGTGTCACTCGATTAGCATCCTAATCACACGCACTAATTCGATCAATGGATCACGCGCGAGAAGATAACGTAGTCCACCACTATCACTGGCAAGAAAAATCCGCAACAAGATTGTGCAAATGTCCCCAATGTTGTTGCGATGCAATGATATCTTGTTCGCTGTACGCGAAATGATCGTACCCAAAATGCCTCTTGATGTCACAGAAAAAGGAGACATCTCACGAATTCTCCATAACGAAGAACTTATCAGTCTTCAAAAGCTCAAGAGCAGACCGAGTACGTTAACAGTACGACGCGTGAGCCCTAACTGTGTTGGGTCTTACTCAGGCCCGTCAGTCATGCGGCAGGACTCCCCCACTTAAGTACTCATGTTCTCTCAAAGGCAAGAGTACTCTTCTCCCGCTCCTTTCGCACTAAACGTCATCAACGCCCAGTCGTCGTTCTCTTCCGCTATTGTAACGACATTTTCCACCACTCTAATATGCTACCCTTTGTATCATTTCCATATCTACTCCTCAAGAGAGGATAAGATGCGCATGAACAGGACATACCCAATCAGAATAAAGAATTCTTGTCGTGTAATTGGTCAATTAAAAAATATTTATTTTATATTTATTATATTATTATTTGTTATATTTGTAAAATTCAATAGAGTACATCCTTATAAATTATGTGAATCGAGAGGGAAGATAAAATAGAATGGAAGAGTCACTGTTAGTAATATTTTAATCAAGCCTATAAATTCAAACATTTTTTAAAGTTTTAAATATTTAAACAAATCTGAAAATATATGTTATTTTCAATTTTTTGTAATATATTGATTTATATATATATATATATATATATATATATATATATATATATTCTCTATATATATAGATATAATATTCTCTCTCTATATATAAAATTATATAATACAAATGTATTATATGTAATAAATTTAATATTATTATTTAAGATTTATTTTGTATAATATAATAATAAAATATATATGTATTATTATTATTTAAAAATTAAATTAATTTAATATTAATAATTTAAGTATAACTTAAACTTTATTTATAATTTATGTTTAAATATATCAGTTATGTAAAAAACTTTTTCTGTCACGCGATATATACATATATATATATATATAATTAAGAATAGAAATTTTTAGTTTAAATATTTTTTGTTATTTTGATTGTTTGATTGGCAGAATTTTGTGCATGGGAACGGAAATTATTAGGTCGAAAAAATAAGGACGGCTTATGTGACGATTCGAGCGAATCGATTCACTTTCGACGGAAATTTCTTCGCCATTTTGAATATTATTTTATAATATTAATAATGGCGAAGAAATGGAAAAGAATACTGAGAAACATTCAAATAAAAAATTTAAACAAGAAAGACAAGTGGCGAATGCAATTCGCGCTTTTTTTAACAACGCAATATATATATATATATATATATATATATATATATATATCGCGCTGTAAATTTATATTGACCAACAAAGGAATTCATTCTTCTTGCGGCGCGTTCGCGTTTTGAGTTTAATTGGCAGAAACGAGATTTCGAAATGTTACACAGTTACCTTCACTAATAACTCGCACGATGGGAGAGAGAGGGAGAGGGCGATTAACGAAGAAAGAAAATATGAAGAAGCACACCACATGCCAACAGAGCGCACGTATATCAATACATATGATTAATCTTCTATTCAGATAAAATATTTACTAATTTTTAACCACTAGACAAAATTCTGAGATATGATGCACAAATATGTAGACATCGTGCCTAATCTGCGATCTAAAAACGGATCTAAATATCGGAATTCCTAAGGCATTAAATAAGCCCTAATGTATATCAGAGTGATTAAACCTTAACTGGAATAATCAGATTATACCTTCTAACGACATGGTCAATATATGTATTATATATGCATTTTCAAATGTTCTGACATACACTAAATTATGCTTTAATGTGCGGTAAATTTATTCGTGTATATATTTCTGATAGTACTTTTAATAATTTAAGATAAAAATTAATTAAAATCTGTTTATAACACAAATTCCAATCAAACATTATCAATATTTCAATAAGATATATTTTTACATGTTTTTCAATATGTGCGCACGCTCTCACACGCACACACGCATACATATACGAAATGATAATAATAATAATAACAATACAGACATAAGCTGATTTGAAAGAATTTCAAGATAAGAAGAAACCAAACAGTAAACGATAGATTCTTGTTTAGAATTCGTCTCGGTTAAATGTGCTGCAGGCGATTTGCGCTTATCTTCTCATCGCTGAACTGGCGGACCTTAGTCTGGCACCTTTGTTAAATTTCTTTTTATGGTTATTACTATCGTTTTACAATTGCTGTTATTTTACCAGATCTAAAATTTAAGGTAAAGAAATGCTTTCAGCATATAAAGTCATGTACCTATGTGAAATCTTGTTCCAATCATTACAGTCCCGAAGAAGGATCAATCGCACCCGTAAGCATTTCGTATGATTCTATATTCTTTCATTATTAATCTTATTTTTGTAATGTTATCAATGCTCCACAATATATATTTCTTTGTTAAACTTATGTTGTAAATTTCTCACAATCATAATGTGAACGATTGATATAATTATTTTAATTTATTAGCTTTTTTTTAATCCTTTTCCATACATTATATCAAAATCATATCACATCAGAATCTAAATATTATGCAAATCAACATCGTTTTTGATAACCGTCTTTCAAAGCTATATTTTTATACAAAACAAGATTTAATCGAACAATATAATTACACGACTACGCAGATAAGATTGCATGAAATTAGATGCTCACACGAATAATCTTTACGTAAGTATAATTTTTTTTATCAACAATTTATATGGCAAAATTATATATCTTCTCGATATTTTTTTTCCATATTTAAACAATGTCTGATCAATCTGACCAAAAAAGAGGAAATTGATTAAATTTGTAAGAATATATTTATTCAATGTTCCTTGTGTCGTCTGAGATCTGCGATACGATAGAATCCGCGTTAACCCTCACAGATATAAAAAACAAAACCTTATTTCTATAAAGGCCTTGTTTCTATTGCCCTGAAAAAGAAAAAATTCCTTACCGTTATTCTGTGCTAATTTGTGTCAGTCATGCTTTGCCCTGATATAAAATACGGGACTTTTCGGGAAAGAAAAACGGGAGAAGAAACTACTGCTAAAAATACAATTGAAGCCAAGCCCGGAAAAGAATCCTTTCTTTGCCCTCAGTTTTTTTTTTCGGAAGTTAAACCATCATTTTCGAAGAAGTCGCAACAACTATGTCGACACGATTTTATTGATCATAACCCTGCTTGCTCTCTTTCGCCCCTCCTCCCCTCTCTCTCTCTCTTTTCCATAAAAATATTAAAAATAAATTTAGAAAATGATTTACTATTGCAATATCCAAAAGATATTTATATAAACCAAGCTTCTGATTTAAAATGAAATAAAAATGATTTAATAAAACAATTAGAATGTTAATGACAAAAGATCGTAAATTGTTTGCTGGTAGTGCACAAACAATTCAGGTCTTTCTTTTTCAAAAAAAAACAATTTAATAATTTTCAATAAAAAATAAAATACCAATTATTGACAAAAATTCTTCAAAAATTTATTCGCTCGTAGTGGAAAAATGATCCATTAAAAAATTTCAATCTTTCTATCAACAGAGAGAATCTGATCGAAAATAAAGAAAGCAAAATTTGGCAAGAACTTTGCAGAGTATCGAGTAATATAAAAACATTTTGCAAAAATTTAAAGAATTAAAAAAAAAACATTAGCGAATTCATTAACTTGTTACGATATCGCAACATGAGTGAACAGTGGAATAACGGGCGCGCTCACCGTATATTGCAATCATATTTGCGTCACGCTAATTGTTGTATAACTTTCGATTTAGGCGTCGATGCCTCCGCCCTGCGGCGGTGTTAGTGCAGGTGCTCTTCGATTTTTTCTCGCTACAATACAACGATGAATTATATGTACAACGTATAGAATAGTAGTGAAGAAGGTAAGAGAAAGAAAGAGGAAAGATTCTTTCCGAGGATTCGAAGAAATGAAGCCCCATTTCTGACAAAATAGACAATTACTTTCATTGCTAATGCGATCAGTAGTATTGTTCGCGACTATCTTCTTCAATCGTCGGAAGGGCAAACAGGTCATCGCGCTAGATATATATTTTATTACATTTGAAATATGTTATAAAAATTAAATATCTTATTTTGCTTATAAATAAAAAAATGTACATTATTGGCTATGTAATTAAAAATTATTTTTGTAGCTATTACATAGAATTATTTAATATTATTAAATATATATATATATATATATATATATATAGATGCGAAAAATTAGGAGACTAAATTGTACAATGGCAAATTTTTCCGACATGTACGTAGCTGTGATTTTATCAAACGATTTTAACAAATGTCTATCAAGTAAATGTTAATTAAAAAGAGCTGGCATTCGACAAAATGCATTCGATAACACATGTGTCCTAGTCACGTGTTTAGAATTACATGTATGTGGAAATATACACGAACATATTTACTGCAGATGCTCAGAATCTTTTATGTATATTGTAAATTAACAATGGTCACGTGCCTAAGACGTAACAACTTTTCGCTGTTTATAGAATGTTTATGGGAAGTTCGTTTAGTATTATAAATGTGTTTTATAGGCACACATGACAAACAGCAGGGATTTTTTCAACGACTAATGTAACATCGTTTATTCGTTAGAAGGTTCTCTTTATGCTTAGAAAAGATATATTCTCTTTGAATTCTATTCATCATCCGTTAACGCATTAAAAAAAAAAAAGACTTAATATTATATTATACCATATATAATATACCATATTTATTTATTACAATATTTATGACAATATTTGTACAGTGTTTGTAAAATTAAACATATTATATTCACAAAAATATGCAAGGTACGTTTATTAAGTAACCGGATTGATTTTCTTTTTATTAAAAATGCAGAAATTTTTTTTTATTAAAATTCAGAAATTCCGCAAAGGAACACATACGTATTGTAACAAGATAACACATAGGAAACTAAAGATTTTTTTCTCACAAGAAAAATGACGATAAGAAGTTTTTTTCTTATTATCGCTGTAAGGAGAAAAATCAGACAGAAATTTCTTTCGTTACGTTTGTTTAAATATAACATTGAAAAGACCATCCATGAATATTTGCGCGCGACAGTCTCAATCAATTCTTCAAACGTTAAGTAAACGAAACCTTCATATTGTCTAGAAATTTCCTACAGTCATCCCGGTAAATACAATTTTACAACATGAAAGATTTGATATAGCCATCTCTTTAGTCACACGCTGTAGGGGTTCTGATAGTAACAAAGAGTATTGGGTCTACTTGAGGCCATTTTCGTCTCCATTAGGATACCGAAAATATTGTGTTTCTCAACTTTTCGGCTCTAAATGAAAAAGAGAAGGTAAAAATATTAAGATATATCTTTAAGTTGAAAACTGAACATGCTAAAAATATCGTATTGTAACACATTTTCGAGTGTTAAAAAACAGGATTAAGATAGCTTATCTCTTAATTATCTTGCATATTAGGAAAGTTCATATATTTTAATAATTTATATATATTACAATCTAGTTTTATCTGAATAAGAAATTGCATTTACTGTAATTTGTATATTTTAAATCTTGAAAAAAAAATAAATTAGATTTTATAAAATAGAGCAAGCTAATGATTTTGAGAATACTGTTGATTAATAATAAAATTTAATGTGTTGTCTAAATATAGAGACTAATTCAAATGAAAAAAAGAGTGACCATTCTAAACTTATTTTTCTACAAGTGAAATAAGATTTATTTGAAAATTTAGGTTCAAAGATTGCAATGCACAGGATTTTATATAAATATATAAAATATTACAATAAGACAGAACTGAAAATAATAACTGAGAATAATGGATACAAAAGAAATTTCAAAGCACAATACCTGAAAACTGTTAGCTGCGTCTTGAATTGATAACAATTTTATTGATTTATAACTGATAAACTTGCTGTGTTGATTTTTTGAATTCTTGAGAAACTAAGATCTTATGCATTTTGCATCCCGGTTTAAAGATAAATAATAAAGAAAAATCAAATATCAACATGAAGAGAATGATAACAATTTATTTTGTTTATGACAACAATGTCATTACTGTGTGCATTGTTTATCTCTAGATTTTGTTAGGATTTGTATAGAATGGTTCACATAACTCTTAATAGCTTGATATCTCAGAAATTAAACCATCGATTTAAAGATTCAGGTCTTGAATTGATCCTTCAAACATTTTTTTTGTTTGTGAAGATGTTTCTATGAAAAAATATGTTAGTTTAAAGTTGAGCTTTACAGTCACGTATAAAAGTCGTACAATAAAGCATAATTTTGAACAGATTTTTTTATTCATTTATATTCTACATTTTATTTCAAAATAAAATTGTAATTCATTAAAATCTGACAAAAAATTATTCACAAAATATAGAAAATATATAGACACAAATATATAGAAAAAATAATAAGCCGAATAGTGGGAAAATATCTTGAGTGCGACCTTGTCAAGGACTTGCCTGTGGCCGTTCTTCGGCAAAGAAGCCGGCATATACATATACATACAATCACACACACACATACATTGCGTATGTGTGCGTTTACACGCGATAGTATCAAGTGGAGCAACGAGTGAAATTTTTTAGCTGTGAATTTTTTTTTCAAATATTCGATCTCAGTCACATATGAAATGAATTAAAGAAATTGGAAAAAATAAGGTAGCTGTATAATAAAAATATGAAGTATAAGTTTTTATCATATTCTTTTACTTAAACTTGATTTATTATATCCCTTGCTTTTTCATATTCATAGCAGAATCTTGTTCGCTTTATAAATGAAGCTTTTACTGCGTTTGAAAAAATGAGAGTGCGGTAAAGAAGCCGAGCTGCATGCATATACAAACCGCAGCCATTATATTTATAAAGATGTAACTTACATATACGAGGAAACTTATTGGAATTGCTATTACAGACTTGTAGCCACACCTGAGCAGCGCTAGCTGGCCAGTCGTTACATAAATATGCGCGCATTGCTGCCTTTTTTAACAATACGTTTCGTAATTGTTTATCACTCCGAGACGGGGCCGGTGAACGGTCTGCCGCGTAATAAGTCGCACAAGAGCAATTTAAGAACTGTGTATACATAGTTGAAAGGAATCGTAACTACGTTACGATCCTCTCTCTAGTGTACTTCAAAAATAATAATTATATATTATTAATATCAATTAAATATTTAATTTTTAAAGTGAAAAATTAAAATTTGTAACGGTATATGATTTAAGGATATAGATAAAAGATTAAAATGTGATATAAAAAAATAGCAACTTTCTAAAATTAATTTAAATAATGATGGTAAAAGTAAAATCGTTAGATTGTCAAAATTGAAGCAATAAAAAAATATAAAAGAATATGAGATATATCCACTCTTAAAAAAGACATGTTAAATCGATACTCGCAAATATTGTTACTTTTTTTCCTCGATATTAATTGATTATCTCGATACTGCGCTGTACATTATTTCATATCAAAATAATTCTAATTCTAATCGCGTGCCTTATACTCGCGTGCCCTATTCGCGTATCCTACTTGCGTGTCTTAATCACGTGTCCTGATAGAATGCACTGTATGTTGCTTCCGTTCGACCAGTTGGACCTACCTTTCATTGATCCTGGCCTTATTGATTCTGACTATATCTAATCAGAGATGTAGCTTCGATCCGTATCAGAGGTCGATGAAGGAAAAAAATTCCTTTCGTTGCCGGTTAATTATTATCACCGGTACATGAACATGATTTTATGCTCGTTTTTTGACATAATAGTTTGTCATACATCGTTTTAATATAACTCTACTTTAATCAATGTAATACCAAGTTATAAATTAGTAGTTATAATTAAATTTAATAATTGATTCAAGTAATAATATTTAATCTTAATAAAATAGAATTATATAAAATTATAAAATTATACGTTGCTTCAAAATGGATGGACTAGAATAGATAATAATTGATTGAAGGAATAATATTTAATCTTAATAAAACAAAATAAAATAAAATTATAAAATTAATAATTAACATTTCTGCGTCATATAGACAATTTGACGCGTAGCGTATCCTATATTATATTATATATGATTTTTGTTATATCTGTTCTTGATTAAATGTGTATATATCACGCGAAATATGCGCTTTGAGATTTATCCTTTACATATTATATTTTTTACATATTATGTTATCCAATTACATATTATATTTAAAATTTTAAGTGTATAAAACATAATGAATTATTTATGATCAAATTATTTCCCGATATTTGTGATTGCGTCAAGTAGAAAAATTTGATGGAGTGTCTCGCGTTCTACTTCCTTACTATCCGAATGTCGCCGTGAGAATAATAAAGCCATAAACCATAACACGTTAACAATGCATGCACAATGTTTACATTGTCAAGGCCGTATACCATGTTATTGATAATTTGTTTGCCGAAATAATTTGTTTGCCAAAATATAAATATTTTCTGTACTGACGTATATACAAACGGAATATTAAATTATACATGTATTTTAAATTATAAATTAATTGTTAAAATATATAAAAGAATTAGTATTTTTTTCTTGCAGTATTCATCGCTTTTTTCTCTTTTTCTCCTTAATAAATTGGTGTTATAAATTAATAGTTTAGAAAACCTAATAAATAAAACAAAGAATCCAAACGGTATATTTATAAAAAAAAATGGAAGGGCCACTTTATAATTTTATAACATTATAACTTGTATAAGAATTGATAACCAACGACTCGTAAAAATTCTTAGATTTACGATATAATTTTATTTAATCTCTTCTCAAATTGATTTAAATTTAAATAATTCACATATTCTAAAGAAAATAAAATAATAAATTTTTTGAATTTTTGAAATATATATCCCAACAGTTATATTAAATTTTTCAGTTGTTAGACTCGACAGATCATGGATGCATAAATTTTTTTGTGCAAATAATTGTAAAAAATAATTTAGAAGCAATATTTTTTCTTTCCGTATGGCTATTGCGATGAGAAAACAGTATACGTGAATCTTAAAAAGGGGCAAGTAAACCGTGCTCGCTGCACTACACGAGCGGGACGGACATCTGGCTGCGTTACGTTGAGGAAGTCACGCGGCCCTCGAGACCCCGAAAAAATGAGGACATTCCGAGGAGCGTGAGGTCCCACTCCGTGTTGTATCCGAAGCAAGGATTCCGGATTCGGATACAAGCAGAGAGGCCCCGCGAATCAGGCAAACGAGGTATCTGTATATAAGCTTCGATGATATCACACAGCGGGCCCAAAATCCTATTTTTGAAAGTATAACTAGATAAATGCTTGTTGTCAATTATGTAGCGCTCGATGAAAAAGATGTGACCCGGTTTTGGAACCCAGTCAGCCGCGAACAAAGAAGCGGATGACTGGCTTAATTCTGCTATGCGTGTCTATAACTTGAGACACCGACACCGCCGTGGATTTCGTAGAAATTAATTATATATATCTAGTGGCGCTCGTTGCTTTACTCGTAAAATCTTTTTATCGAGAACCGTGTCGGACGGAAAAAATTACGCCCCAGTTACGTTGCTGGAAAGAAATACGGCGATGGCTCTAATTATTCTGACGCGCGCATTACCGACTTGTGAATTTTTAATTCGCTGTCCGGATAAGCGAAAATATTCCGCTCTTTTTCGTACATTCAAGTTTCTTGCTTATTCTCCGGATATCTGCTTGCATTAAAAGTGCATCATAAAATAATAGTAATTATCAAGACGGCGAAAATCCCAGACATTAAAAAAATATATTTTAAAAAGATTAAATATCAGATATAAGATAATCTATCACGTGTCTTTTCCACTCTTCCATTTTTATGATTAATTATCTAGTATAGAAAATATGTTTCCAGAAATCGCACAATTTATTATTAAATGTATAGTCGCAGAGCGATTTGTATAATTATTGTATGATTTATTAATATCGCATTTACTTTATTTTAAAAATAAATAGCGATAACGCTTATTAGACATTTGTCGAAATTGACATAAAATTATAAAAGAAAAATGAAGAGTTATCATTTTCCACATGCACTAACATTATGTATATCATAATGTTGTGATATTAACATATAATTATCGTACAAGAATAAACGTGCCAGATTAAAATAGCATAATGCGAAAGATGAAAAGTGAAAAGTATCACGGTCTCCCCCACGTCCTAATTCGCACCAGGCAACCGTCGCTTTTATCTCAGCGCTAACTAAAGTCCGTTCACAAGAGTTGTGGCCAATTGCCAGTGATTCTTTTCAGTTGTTGTGGTCGGGCCAATTGGAGCAAGAAGAGACCGAGCGATCCGGTAGCGTCGCGGAAACGCGAGAATAGAACGCGAAGGGAGAGGTTTTTTCCATAATTTGCTCGTTCCATCCGAAACCAAGAGCGGGTCGTGTTCGCTTTATGGCGGCCGATAACGAGCCATATGTATGTATTTTATGTCCTTGCTTTTCCTTTTTTACCGTTAATGTATTAGATTTGTTCTTTCCCTTCTATCACTTTCCTATTTTTATCAATTTTTCTATTATATTCTTTATCGTAGGGTTAAAAATATAATGATTGATTTCTTAATATCTAATCCCATGATATTTTTTGAGATTTCTTAATCTTTTATTTCTTCATATTTTCTTATCTTATTATATCCTAATGTTTATCAGCGCACGAAAAGTCATTAACTTACTTAATCGAATTTTAATATCTCCTCTTATCATTTTACAGATATATATATCAAGATTTTAATCGTGAACTATATATTACAATCGTAAAGAAAGGAATTTTGTTTGTGTAAAAATAAATTAAAGACGTATAGAATAAAATATTTTTGCGTACAATACTTTTTTTCGAGAATATCAACTTTAAAAAGTAAAAAATTAATAATATGTATGCATCCTTTTTTAAGCAATATTAATCATCAAAATTTTTTATGATAATATTTATATACTTTCTCGACATAGTTTCCATACACATTGAATCTTGTTTTTACGCGCGTGCTACTGTTAATAAGAAATAAAAAGTTTTCGCCTCTTCTCTCTCTTTCTCTGACGCATCTCTGCCTTCCCTGCCCCTTCATCTCCATCGAACGGTCCTTCTCTCCCGCGGCCTCGGACACTCGGGCTCTAATGAAAAAGTCGAGCGAATTCTCTTCTCCCTTCTCGTCGCGGCGCAGGGCCGCCGTCACTCTTCCGGTTTTGTCCTGTTTAGCAAGTGGGCCAATCGAGATGGAGAGTAAATTGCGAGACGAGCCAGCTCGTGCGTGCTTGCCGAAGGAGTCGCCGTGCGTATTACGTGCCCGCGCACACGCGTTTGTATCTTTCTATTGTTATTAGCTGTTAAGAACGAGGATCTTATCGTTATCAATTAATTTTTAAATTTTTTATTGATTCCGATTTTAATATCAAGTGCAACCATGTCTCTGACGTGGTTGCATTGCTTATGTATAAGTTACGACAATAATAATGGATATCATACACTCTTGAATAAAATATAATTTTATAATTACTCTTTAACATTTTTATTAGTATATATACTCTAATATATTTTACTGTGGGGAATTAATCATCCGCGTTTTCTTTTCAACACGCGCGAACTGTATTATTAAGATTTTTTGATTTTGCAATGCCCGAAGGCAGTAAAAAACTATGTTTGTTTTTGTTATATGTGTATATATAATTACATATATACACCAATCATACAGATTGTGTCCTATTTAAAACCTCATTAAATTCACAGCATCGTCGATATATTTATAGTCCTAAATAGAAAACGCCACATACGAGAACTTGTCGTAACTTTCACTACGATGATGTAGAGTAGCTACTGCTCATTCGCATTCATGACGATAACTATATGGCTGATAATAAAAACAATTCCAGAATGCCAAAACATCAATCGCGCGTGCACAATGTACATACATATACAGGGTGGTCCACTCAAATCGAATATTTTAAATCTCACTTGTTTTTGATAATATGAAAAAATGTTTAAGGAAAAAGTTGCAATATTCGAGAAGGCAATTATGTTTAACATATTTCTTTGATAGAGAAAAATAATTTTTCTATGAAACTAATTACTATGCATGATAACTGTGTACAGGGCACAGGAAATTTATATTAAGGGTACTTTAAATTTCAATTCAAAATTTTATAATAATCCTTCTTTAAGGTGTTCGATTTAAGTGGATCGACCTGTGATAAGATATTATACATATGTGAAAATAAAACATTAAATTGGTTTAATTATCAGTCAAACAAATCAATTACAAAAAAATAATAAGTGATATACGAAAGTGTTGCTTCTTAATATTGTGTATAAATTGTTTTAAGAAGATAAAATATATAATATATAAAATATATATATATATATATATATATATATATATATATATATATAGTGACATAAAAATATATTTATGAGACTAAATCGTTGAAATTACCGAGAGAGTTTTGGAGACTTCAATGCGTCCAGGGATTTCAACGATCGCACATCTGCCGAACAGACACGTATAACTATGACTTGAGTACACGTTAGGCATTTCTTTTTTTTAAGAATAAATACATAAAATAATTTTACATAAAAAATAATTTTTTCTTTTTTAAGAATTCTACAAACATTTTCTTATATATTATTTATTATTACAAATAAATAGTTGTATTAGCACTGATTTTCCTGCTTCAGGAAAGCAGACGTTATTGAAATTGGAAAGTGAATCAGATCAATATGCAATATAACCATTATTTCTCTAATTATTAATTATTAAAGTTCCATAATATAAAAATATAAATAAAATAAGTTAAAATAAAACATGTTATAAAATCATGAAATAATGAATTATATAATACATTTAATAATTATTAGAAAAACTATTAGAAAATGATATTAATTTTCTCGTTGGAAAATAATAGTGTTGTCCCATTTATCGAAAATATACTTTAATTAATTCTAAATCTGCTCGCTTGTAACAAGACGTTATACGCTTAGAAGGATAGCGTTTGCATTATGAACAAACGTCGAAGATTCGCTTGGCTAACCTGAAGATTTCATTAAACGTAATCGGACCGACACATCGATCGACACTTTATGTTAATAATTATGAATTTTTGTTATGAGAACGCAGCGTTCTGCGTCGTAGAATATATGTATGGACATTATAAGACACCGAACGGCGACAACGGAACCGCGAATACAGCAAGCATAGTATAACATAGGTAAGTGTGCTTGTGGGTCAGTGGGACAAGAACTGTTCGCCACCATCGCAGTCACAATGAACAGTCGCTGCCGCAGCCATCGCTCTGCCCAGTTGAAGTAAAATCGTATTTATGTACATTATATAGATCGGAGCACCGGAGCACGCACCATTGTTCTTGAACTTATGCGCTCACGCACGAACGATCTACGCACGACAAGCTGTAATATCCACATTGCATCGAGAAGGCGTCGACAAACACGTGGCGATATTCGTTTGCATAAAGTATTACAGATGGATATGATGGTTCCATTGTACTTCTAAGTCTTTTTTTCGAGATTAGCATTCATGTAACATAATTCTGTCATGAATATGATAAAATGAGGAAAATAACATGCGCGGGCGCTTATTGACCTATATACATATAATACATACTAAGATTCAAATTATTCTCTTAAAAATAATTCTTCCAGTATCATATAAAAGTTTATAAAAAGGAGTTATAGAAAGGAGGATGCTCGGCCATTTTAAACTTTTCATTTTCAATTCACGAAAATAAAATGGTTATTTTGCGTAATTTTTCTTCCTTATCAATCAATGCCATAGAATTGATAACGTGATACAGAAACTGAAATAGTAGCCTATTGCATTATAAATATAGATGATTAAAGTATGATTGAATATGACAAAGGAAAACTTATAAATGTTAATATATATTATAAATATTTTATAAGAACTCGTTTGGCCTTTGGCGGAAATACACAGTGCAACAGCGAATGAATTCGTTGCACCCTTTTGCGACATTGTATAATTACGACCGCCGCCGCCGTTACGTTCTACGAACATCGTGCAAAAATGCGCGATATCATTGGGGAACATTCGACACACCGCGTTGAACGGAGTTGCTCAATAATAAGTTTCCGTGGGCATGACGATTTCTGTCGACGTGCTTGACCCATGCAACTTTAAACAATTAGATATGTATTTTGACGGAATTGTGAAATCGGGAATTGACCAAGGACATACCTTTTTATAATCTTAGATTTTTTTAATTATGCAATTAATGTAATTATGTAATACACATATTAATTAATATTACACATCTTAATTAATTTTTTTATCGGATATTATTATATATATACAGCGAATTTATGATTTAATCAATAATTCATTAAGCAAAATTATTATACTTTAATTTTTATTCTTTTATTATTTGTTGAGCATTTGTATTTGAGTATCTGTATTTGAAATATCGATATCATTATCATTTCCAGCTTATTTGAAAAAATAATCAGATAAGTATATGTGTTCGTATGCGTATGTATGTGTTTAACTGGAACTACATTAATTGCATTCTTTGCATTTTTTGCTTAAGAAGCTTAATTGAAAATCACGATAAGAATTTATAAATGGATTCTAGAAATTTTGAGAATATGAATAAAGATCAGATATTTAAAATTTCATTAAGCCACTAATGACTAGGACATTAGGAGGAACGGTGCCATCATAAAAGTGAATAGACGACGGGAAGGGAACGAACTTAAGGGAAGGAAGGGGGAGAAGAGATTATTTGATAGAACTGTTGCACGAGGATTGTACAGTTATTATTCTATTCTAACGGTTTTACTTGGGATTTCGGACATTTAGAAGCGACGAAGTCCAACACGTACGCAGAGCCTGTATACTCTGCGGGTTCTTGACATTCGACCGACGAAAAAAGAGAATCATGTCAAATGCAATGTGATCATGATTTCCTAGATTTGAATAAAAACAGGAAAAATCGAGAACAAAAAAATTAAAATTTAATTGACCAATTGTAACAAGTTACAAAAGCAAAAAATGAAAAAGTATGTATAAAAGTTGTGTATTTATATATGTGTATATATGTGTATATATGTATGTATATATATTATGTGATATCTTTTTATTTAAAAAAAATAACATGTACACAAATCTATTTATAAAAATTATTTATAAAAACGTTTATCAACAATTAATTGTTGAAAAAAATAATTTATTGTAAAGAATACTGCTAAAAGTGAAAGTTAATTAACCTGCTTTTATCGCAACTATTTATCCAGATGGCATAAATTCTTAAAAGATGACTAAAAAATACAACTTACAGACGTTTTATTGTCTATATGTCTTTTAGACATCTTTAAAGAATTTTTTAGCTTTTCTATGGCTTGTCTGGGTGGTCATAAAAAATGTTTTATTTCTTTCTTCTTACGATCGATGGGAATATAAATAAAAATGAGACGAATAATGCAAAGTATAAGTAATACAAACCGTCAATTTTATGATTTTTTTAGAAGCGTCATTATAGCGTTTTTCTTGTGTCTTCTGCAACGATATGTATATCGCACATATGTATGCATCATGTGTGCATCACACACATATACGCATAACAAGCTTACATGAAACTCACTTTTACTCACGCATAAAAACAAATATACATAAGAATTTCGTGCGATGGATGAGAAGAAGATGCGCTTTACAGTTTTGATAATAAACATATATATCAGTATCTTGGAATGCTATATATTGTTATAAAATAATCTTTCATTACACAAAATTTAGGTTTCTGGACAAAACATTCAAAAATACTAAGCCAATGTAAATTATAATAACGCACAAATTGTAAATTTTGTCCATGGATATTACGATTCAATAAATGAGTAATTAATATCTTAAATTTAAATACAGCTCAACTGTTTCCTATCAGTATAGCATATATTTTTAATTTAATTTTGAGTTTCTAATTTAATCTTTTTTTAACTTAATCAACTTTTAGTCCTACTTAAAAGAATCTGAATATATTATTTGGTTCTTATTTATTGTACCTGTTATATATAAGTCTTCTGACTTTTTTCATATATACCTTTCACGTAACTCAAATAGACATTCGCATTAAACGGCCTACCGAAGTATTCAGCTCGTTAATTAATTACGTGAGTACAACGCGCCATCATTAATTACTGCACGTCCGAGTGTTTTCTATCGCAATGACAGAGACATAAAGTTTCGGAAAGATACGAGCGTAACGAAGTAATGCCACTGCGGTGGCTGCAGAGCAACGTTATGCTTCGGCACGCACCACTGGCTGCTTCTTTTTCTCGGACGAGTATAAAGCGCAAAAGGAGATCGTACGAATTGTGATATCGTTCTCCTCGGTTCATCGATGAAATATATAAAAATTCCAAAAAACGCTGTAATATGCACACATATATGTATATATGTCATACACGCGCGTATGCTCGTTTATTCAATAATTCGGAATAAAAGAAAAATGAAAAGAAAAGGGAAAAGAATATTCTTGCGAAAGAAGAAAAATAATGAAAGAATTTCTTGGGAAAGAAAAAATCTAAAAAAGTATTCATTAATGTAAGTACTCATTTTTCGAAGGTTCAAATGGCTCTCTTAATGATCTCTATGAGATAAATGAAGCAAATAATATATATCGTTCTAAAGAATGTGTGTGGTATATTAGCGACAGTATAAAGGTTGCTCGAAAAGAATTTGAAAGTTTTTGACAGTAATATTAAAAAATCATTTTTCTTTTTTTTTTGGTTTTAAAGAAATAAATCTTTCTTTGGAAGCCTATAAGTACCGGTTAAATAATATAATCCAGCACAATAATCATGAAAAATGAGAAGAGAGAAAATGTTTAAGATGAAGTCGTCTTAAGAAAGAAAATGTCTTAAGAAAATTTTTTTTTAATAATTGAACAGCTTTTGATGAACAATGGAATAACTTTTGACAATAAGCCAACAAAGATGTAAGTTGACAATACAATTTTCAAAGATGAGAGTTTATATCTTTTATATGTAAATGTTGCATAGTGTTGCTTACATTTGTAAGAACGCATAACGTAGAGCATCTGGAAGACGTGACGATGGAAAATCTATTAGTCTTTTAATCCTTTATATTTTGTACCTTGTAAAAGTAAATATATTCAGAAAAGAATTATTAATTATTTTCTTTTCTATTTCCCCCATATTATCCAAATTGCCTTCTTACATTATTCGATATAAATAATTCTTTATCTTGTTATCGACTATATTTGATAATTATTTAAATAACTTGATTTCAGCTGATAGCCACAATCTATGTAAAATTTTATTTGTCAACAAAATATATTTAAATTTTATATTTTTGTATGTTTAGATTCTATATTTTTTATTCATCCTTTTCTGGAGAAGACAAACTTTGTTAAAGAGTTAAAAATTAATTTAAAAGCTGCTCTATATTTCATGACACGACTCGACTATTATTGCTTTTTTAATCCATACTTAATTCTCTCTGCCTCCTTTTACATAATGTATATCTAGTATTAATGTATATCTATTATAAAATATCTAATTTATATATATATTATTGTTGTAAATCGCGTTGATAAAAATGGACTTATTTAAACCTGTAATGATTTACATCTAATCTCAGGTAGTTGAGTGACTTCGACCCAAGCAAATGAAAAAAGATACCGTAAAAGCACGGGATTCTTTGTTTACGGAAGGAAGTGAATATAAATGCAATGCATAGTAGTCCACAGTTCCGTTTTAAGACGCCGCATATTAAGTTATTTGTCTGAGAGAACCCCTATTTTTACCTATTTCTAGCCGCAGAATGTAGCACAAAACAAAAGTTTACTTTATGTAAGAGGCAGGTAGATAGGTAGGTAACTAGGAAAAAATAAAGTTTGTTCCTCACAGAGAGCACGCTCCGTGTCTAATCGCACAATACGATCGGATTCTGCACAGGTTTGTTTCGTTCACCATTTTTGAAGAAGACTACTTGTCATACTTTTTCAGTGGTGAGAACCCACATCGTTCAATGTTACAAAACTCAATCGGAAATGAAAGAATTTGATTTGATACACCATTCTTTCCTCCTTTCTTCATCTTTTTTTTCTAACATTCTGTACATCAGAGCCTAACCGGCTAAACTGGACATAGAGCTGAGGAAGCTGAGGGAATTCTTTTCACTTTTACCGCAAAGAGTAGATAGAAAAGTGTGAACTATGTGCGCGTGCATCGTTTCTATTACACGAGTACTTTTAAACAGCCGGAGCTGTGCAAGAACTCTGTCCCGCTAATCTACGTACACGCTCTATATGAGGCGCCTGGCTTATTTCATCGCTTGTCTTGAAAAATAGAGAAAGGATATAATTATAAATTCCATGATTTAACTCTAAAAACAATATCAAACATATTAAACTAATCTTATTATTATATAATATCTCTTTGGGATAATATTAATTAAAAATATAAATTTAGTTTAAAATGTAAGAAGTATTAAATATTCTATTGGTATTTCATCGGTAGGAACATTTAACATAAGTTTAAAAATTTGTCTTTACATCAGATAGACACTGTCATATCAATATATTTTATATTATATTTAGTCGAAATTTCTCTAAAAAACTTACAATATTTAATAAACTTACGTTAAATAATATAATGATACAAAAATATAATATATATTTTATGAGTTTACATTTTGTGCCCATCAAAAAGCATATAGTTGCTGATCTTAATAACGATACAACGCTGCGTAATTCTGATTCCTTATAGCTTCTTTAGTTGTTTTGCTTTCTCTTTCGGAACCGGCATGCTCTAATTCGTTCGAAGCCGTCCATCCATCTATAGATAGTTCTTGCCATTGATTTGAGATTCTTTAATATTTTTCTGAATCTTTCATTTTTCAAATTAGGAATGAATTGGAATAACAATTGTAAATTACAAAATCAAAAAAAAAGATTATAATGAAGCTCACTTGATTGCATAAGAGAGATTTTATATCTTTGTAAATAATTTATAATATATTATATTTTCCATAAATAGAATTTTATGTGCATATATGTATATGTATATAAAAAATAGTTATATATTATAATATATTATAAATCCATGAAAAATATAATTTAGTTAAATTTCAATATATACTTTGTGATATAACTCTCATAAAATCAGTTAAATTATTTATATTGTAATGCTACAAGAATTATATTTATTATACAATTAGTTCAATGTGCTTCTAAATAAATATAAATATAAACAAAATAAATATAAACAAATTGGAGTAGATAAAAATATAAATTATTTTTTTGCGATTCACCATTTGTTTTCTAGAAATATTAGTGATATTGGCATTATAAATCCTTTGCAAAAAAAATCTATGAATAATATCTTTTAATTTCTTTAAGCAAGGACGGCTCCGTTACTTCATTTATCTCCACAAATCTTTTATTGGCTCGGCTGAAATAATAAATATCTCCGGTATAAATATCAAACCACAGCGCGTGGATGTGCAAATCGTGTCTCTCTAAACGTTTCTTCAAGAATCCGTATGACGCGATATTTTGAAGTTGTTGCAATGTATTGATCTGCAACAAGATAAATTCACAATAACAAAGTTAATATAAATTCTTTTCACGCGCAAACACTTTTTTCGCAACAACTAACTTGTGACAACTTGTCCTCGATAGCGAACTTATCTTCCGGATCGATGTAAGCGACGAATTTTCGCAGTGGTGTCTCAGCCTGAAAAATGATCGGCTCGTGGAAACCGGTGACTTCGAGATGCTGAAATTTGGTCAAACTGCTACTAGCATGTGCGCACAGCCACGCTCTTAACGGAGATATTCTTCTATTCGTCTAAAAATTTTGGATGGTATTACGATTTTGCGCGTAAACGCAAAGGATATTTCGCGTTTCACTATTGTGATTATTTTATATAGAAAATACATATATGTATATATATATATATATATATATATATATATATATATATATCTATATGCATATATAAAAATATATAGCTGAGAAACGCACTTTTGACGCAAATTCCTCATCCCGCAAAGCGTAGAGCAGATTCATCGCCTTACAATCGCTATGACCGCAAACAATAACGTGCCTTATATCGTTTACCACGCAACCAAGTTCCAGCGCCGCCGATTCGCACATAGTGAATTCGTCCATAAAATGTTGCGAGTGTGGAACAACATTACCGGGATTTCGGACTGAAAAAGAAAACTCTATTAGACCGTCCGTTTTTTTTCCACTTTCCACGTTACTCCCATGAATAAATTGAAAAATTCAGAAGCCACATATCCAATGAATCAAAAATATTTCAGGAAAATATACCTTTAAATATTGTATTAAAAAAGGATTTTTACAATTTTTTGTTTAGTTTACATGTATAAAATAGCAAGAAATAAAATATTTGCCGATAAAAATATATTATACATAAATTAAAATTATATCGAATATCGTACACATCTCGTTAAAGAAATCTTTGTCTTAAGAAGCATCGCATTAGAGAAAAAAAATACACTGCGTTCGAATCGGAAAAGATAAAAAATGAACCAACAGCGATAACATGCGAACGATTGAGATAATGCTATAATGTATAATAGATTGTCGTACCGACAAACATATCTCCAACGTTTGTTTCTGTAAATCTAGTTGGAATCATCCGGGAGTCCATGCAGGTAAAGAATACTGCTTTCGGCTAAAGATAGAAGCAACAATATACATCAGATTACGATCTTATTACAATCATAACTGTAACTTGCAATTAGAGTGGAAGATCTTTCGGCTAAATCTTTCATCATTTCAATCATGCTTTTCATCATGACACTTTTGACTTTTACCGTTAGATGTTTCAAAAGATTCAAAATTTATATAATACGATATAACAATTTCTTCTCATAGATTTTTCACGTTATTTTTCCTCGAATAAGGTATTATTTATATCCGAGAGAGAGAGAGAGAGAGAGAGAGAGAGCACAATATATTAAGATTGTATAATAAAATGGATAATAAATTGAATTACATATATACTACAGTACTACATTATATATTTAGCACAATCCTGATCGCGCAAAATATTTCCATCTTACCATTGATGAATAAGATAGATATTCTGCTCTGTAAATATAAAAATCTATAATCTTAAACAGTATCGACAGAGTATGCCGGTAAAAACGGAACACACTGTAATCATCAACTATTTACATCATATATGTGTGTAATATCGTCGTAAGATTTTTCTAAATGCCACGTACACATAATTTATATAAATAGACTGCGCGCTCCTATTGGAAACTCAATGACAATATTAGCAAAGAATGACACTAAAGAATTAGATGCTTTTCTTGTCTGATTATGCACTTTGATAGAGAGAAGGAAAAGCCATCTCGTTCTTACATTTTTTCTCTCTTTCTTATTGTCACTCTTCTATTTTCTATTTCTCTCTCTTTCCCAGATTTTATATGTAACGGAGAGACATATCGATCTAATCGCATATTTTTGTCCTTTAATTTTATCATTATTTGTACGAAGTCTATTTTATATAAATTTATATACACGTGAAATATGATATTCGCGACAATATCGTTAGATATATATGAGTATTCTAATCGGTTATTGACCAGTAGATGGTTCAAGGTCATAATTTTAGATCACTCTACATTTTAAAAAAATTGTCTGATCGCGTCTAATTAATTAAATTATTTATGGATTATATTAAGTAAATTAATTTGCAATTTTATTTTGGATAAATGGCCCTCGATCACTTGCGCGTAAAAATTATATATCAACAAATAGCACGTGGATCCCTCATTGCTATAGTGTGATATTACAGCACGAGTACTTATGCACCGAAAAATCATGCGAGATTTCTTCCTTTGATATCTTACAAGCGTACCTCGGGATGATCTCGGACTTGTTGAAATTGTTTCACCATCCCTTCCCGATGACACTTTCTATACTTCATGATTCCTTTGAGTATTCTGTCCATCGTAGCATTCAAACAACTAACTATGAAATAACTATTAAAAATTTATTTTCCTGAATAAAGAGCAATGATAGTTCACAATTCCGCCATTTATCGAAGCGACGGCGGGAAATTTAATTTCTCTTTGATTTAGACCAATTCAGACTTAAATGTTTTTTTTTTTTTTAATAAATGCTCTTATAATAAATTTGAATTAAATTAGAATGATATATTATTGAAAAAAGTAAAAGCTTAATAATTTCTTATATTAAAAGTTATTTCTAGTTCATATGGAAAATATCTATATCAATTCTTTAATTTATCAAAAGGCAAATATGTATTTGATGTAAAAAAAACCAGTTTGTGATATTAATATATTGTTTATTTACATATTTAAAAAATACACCTTAATCTATTAAATCTCGTACATAAATTTTTTGCTTGTGGTATAAATATACCATAGAACATCTATGCTACATCATTAGTATTTATCAATTTTACTATTATCATACTGATACTTTAATGCAATAGGTTATACATTTATGCTTAAAAATTCATTTTATATTTGAAAGAAGAGAATTCTCAATAGTAAAATTTATCAATGAGTACATAACTAAGAACAATCGCGATTATCTTTATCAAAAATTTTTACCATTGTAAGTCATATTCAAGACCTATATAAAGTCTCAGTTAGACACTCAGTTTTATATTGTTATATTGTGAGATGCGTATTATATAATGATACATACAGATACAAAAGAAAGACATATGACTGCAATGATTCATGTATTACTAATATTCATTGGATATTGCAAGTCGACTTGGGTTATCATCATAGACATATTATATTATATACATATATATAATATAAATGAATTCGTTTTATATATTATAATATATAAATAACATACGATCTAAAATATCGATAACCGCCAGCCTGCATTAAGCTCCTTCAGACACGTCAATTATACATATACACTTACTTTGTCATAAACGCTCATGTTGAAAACTGTACATTATAAAGTATATTTTGTGACCCGACTTCGTTAACAAACATGTTCGTTTAATCACATGTTTTATTATCTTAACGGCAATGCAAAATTCTGATTTTCATAAATTCAACAGTTATTAACAGATTGGACCCGGGTGACGAGGCGCCTGGGTCGCGCCGACTTCTATCTACTCAATGCCGAGCTCTGACTAGCGCGCTCCAATTTTTCGAAGTGCTTTCGCGCGTTACGTATATTGATTAATGTTGCCGCGGATGCTGCAAAAATATGTATATTTTAACAATATTTTTAACAATAAATTTTTAAAAATACAGCAAATAAATTTCAGATACTTACGTATAGTTGGGTCGGACATAATGACCATTACATATGTATTCGAAGTAAATACATCAATAAAAGCCGCGAAATTGCTATTTCTAACTTCCATGCTTTGAAACTGTGCTGCTAATTTACTGAAAAAATAATAATGTTCTAAATATTGCATTTCTTACTCTTATTAATATCTTCTCTTTGTACATTATAGTGTACTTACCTACAACTCAATTTAAACTGTTTTATTATATTGGAAACTTTCTCAAAGCGATGAACATCCCTATGAAATTGTCGTTGACAATGGCTTATTACCAAAAAGGTCGCTCTTTCAAATAGAAGAACTTCATCCGCATCGATAATATTGGCAAACTGATTCAAGCTTTGCTCAAGTTCTTTTACATTGGGAATCAACATGTATACAATGGACGACCAAGCCCTAAAATAATAACAATTAGTATTAATTTGTAATCAGAATACTGCCTCTATTTATAAAACTTTGTTTATAATATCTACCTGTATAATGTTTCATCCCATATGCTAGTTCTAAAGCAAGTGCATTCCAAAGGCAAACTCAGTCTTTTTAGATCTTCTTCTCTCTCCCTAAATATATAATCACGTTGGTCCTCTTGCACAAGATCCATTTTGTGAACAAGGCAAAATATTTTTGCTTCTGGGCTATTCTGTAATATCGCTTCTAGGCAGCTTTGGTAATAATGCATATCTTTGTCCAATTCTCTTGATTCCACATCAAAAACATAAATTAATACTTCAACATTCCTGAATATATTATCCCGCTGTGAAGCAAAATAATTTTCCATAAACGCTTCTTGGCCTCCGCAATCCCACAAATTCAGCACCAAATTGCCGAGAAAACGAACGTGAGAGTGTTCTACATCAACTGTAACCAATAATTTTATTTTAACAAATCTTGTAAAAATTATAACGATAATTAACATTATATATAACTGACTTGTTGCTCCTAAACGATGGGTATCCCGAGCGATGTAATTAGCAAAAATAATGCTACGCATACTCGTTTTCCCAGAGCCACTCTTGCCCATTAATAATACCTAAATAGAATGATATTCACATACAATATTCTTACTCTGATCATTAGCTGCTTGCCATTTGCACTCAAGTGATACTGAGTCACTCAGTTATGTATTTTATACTCAGATGAAATGTCAATTGTTCAATGAGTAAAAGGACGCGCAAGTGATATTGCAAGTTCATAACCTTACTTTTGTATGTGAGCTATTAGACTCACTAAAGCACATAGTTTCGATTGTGTGCAGAAACTCAGTTGCATCTCACTTTCTCAGCGTCAAAAAGAACGTGCATTCAACTGAGTTATGACGTCATAAGTGAGAATTATCTGAATTTTGATGTAAAAGGAAAGCAACTATTTTGTATGTACTATTGATAAAGATATATTTGAATAGATTAATAAAAAATAAAATCTAAAAAAATCCACGCAGATCCTATTCTTTTTGTATTTACATAGAAAATATTCATATCATCACCTTCTTTTTCATCTTGAATAATGATGATGAATAATGTGCGTTTTAGTATAATTCCCACAAGAGATATCTCAGTCTTAACACTCCTAACTCCGTAACGAACCTATCAACTCTTCCGCCCTAGAGAAAGTGAGAGTCGCGCACAGCAGTCCAGTAAAGTCCAATCTCATCCCTACTCCTTCAGGGTGCGAACCTAAGCAGCGGAACGAGAGCAGAACCAATCACGACCGTTCTACAGTTTTCATTACGCTCACGATTGGTTCCGCTCTTGTTCCGTTTTATGCCATTCCGTTGCATAGGTTTGCACCCTTATACGTATCATCATAGAAATGAGTCTTAAAAAAATCGATAATATTTCGCGCTACGTATCTATGTATACTCATATCACAGGTTGAGAGAGATCGTGGTATTTAATTTTAATTTGACATAATAAACCATAATAAACAACTATTGTCCAAGTAAAAATGTGAAGTTAATGATTTTTTTGGAATAAATGTGGACAACTTCAATAATTTTTATCGATATATATATGTATACACTTTGCGATCAGCTGGAAGCATGGACTCACCGCGAGTAATCTGATTTGGATTAAATCACCTAGCATATTTTTTTCACAAAAGATTGGGGCCATCATTGTACGTCGACGATGTCGCACGTATGCTCGTGTTTCGCGATTTTCAACGATCGTCCGGGATATCGGTTCTTGTGAGATTATTAATCGAAAACGTGAAGTGAATATTCATGTGAGAAATGCATTTAATCGAACATGTTCTAAACGCTTCATGAAATCGTTGGAACGTCAATTTTATTATTCTCGCCCAGCGTGGCCTGTCATTAATATTTAAATCCCCGTTGTCTCAGAATGGTTCTGAATCGTAACGACAAGAGGAAGAGGAAAGAGGGAGATCTAGTGGATCTTATGGAACCACTTTCAGAATCTCCAAAGAGGTAATTTTTGCATATAAATCATTCCTATAAGTGCAACTGTTAAAATAATATTGTTCAATTCATAAAAAATAAAATACATTTAAAAAATATGTATTTGTAATGACACTTATGTATGTGTGTTTGTATATTTAGTAACATTTAAGAAATATGTTGTAATATTAAATTTATAATTTTTTTTTTCACTTTAGGACCAAAGTCCACGCACAAAGAAAATTTGCACAAGGTGCAAATACAGTGTTCAATACATCACCTACACCTATCAAGGATAAAGAGAAAACTAAACCTGCCATGATGACAGAATTAATAACTCATAAACGTCCAAATACTGAGGACTTTCTAACATTTTTATGCTTTAGAGGTTAATTATTATTATTAAAAAAAATATCAATATTATTATTTAAAAAAATATCAAATCTATTATTTTTATTTTAACTCTTCTATCTTCTAAAAAATGATACATTGTACTATACTTTATAGAATATATGAATAAGTTTCAGAAGAATAGAAACTTTTGTGTCTCCATATTATATATTTTATTTATTGATGAGATACAAGCTGAAATATTTTTCAAAAGTAAAATATATATATATATATATATATATATATATATATATATATATATAAAATATATTCTGAAATCTAAGAGTATTAGTATTGATTGTTAAAGGAACTGTGACTTAAATTTAATAAATTATGATATTTCTTGGATATAATTATAGTTATTCTAATTATACTCAAAATATATTTTTTAATTGATAATTTTTTTCCCAAAATTTAGGAACATCCATTTTGCCACCCAATTTGAATTTCTTCAACATTAGTAACAAAAAAGAGAAACAAAGGCCTATATCAGCTCGTGCTCCTGCAGATAAGATATCATCCTGTACTAGTACTTCTACAGAAGTCCAGAAACAAGACACGTGCCAGAAGAATGTGACAAAAGTAAAACCTGTTGTCCCAGATAAAAAAAAAGTTCCTAATACAATACACAAAAATATCACCAAACTTAAGACAGCAACATCTACAGTCCAGGCACTTAAAAAGAAATATCAAGAACAACGTCTTGCTAAACAGAGGATCAAGAATAAATTCAAAGCCACATGTGTTATGAGGACACGATCATGTACAGAGAGATCTATGATGAAGGCTGGTATTCAAATGGCGCCGAGAAAATTCTTACCTGGAATTGAAACAAAAAGACATGGCTTAAGAAGTGGTGTACTGCCAGATAAAAGCAACAAATCTTTATCAAAGACAAAAATTGTGCCACCCAAACCCAAGAAGAAAGTTAATCTAAAATTGAAAAATAATGATATATTATATACAGATATATCTGAAGATGAGCATGATGAAAAAGATGATGAAGAAGAAGAGTTACTTGTGGAAAAGTCGACATCACAAATGAAACGTAACATACAAAAAGGGATTCAAAAAAAGATTTGTACCAGAAGCAAATCAGAAATGAGAAGAGTTACAAGGTCACACAGTGGCGTAATTTCTTCGCAAAATTCCTCCAGGAGACCTACCAGAAAAACTAAGGAAGCAGCTGCTGTTTATATGGAAATTCTTGGTAGAAAATTAGTGAGCCCGGATCTAGAGAATGAAGATAACGTTTCAATCGAAAGTTTTCCCGAATTGCCAAATGCTCGTAGGATAGCGCAAACGGAAAACGAGCTTAAAGCCAAAATAAAACAGACTAATACGAAAACTGTTAGTAAAACTAAGGATTCTAGAGTTAATTCCTTCAATAGTCATGGTAATAAGCGATTGGATAAGAGCAAAAACAACAAATTAATTCTAAAAAGCAAACGTCTAATGAGAGTTCAGAGATATTGTGAGGAAGATAGCGACGAGGAATCTGAAAGCTCGATAGAAACAAATACGAGACCTATTACCAGACAGAGTCTCGGAAAACTTGACAAACCAATCGGTAGGAGTCTCAGATCGTCCTCCAAAAATTCAGCTGTACAAGCAGAAGTACAAAGTAACACAAATAACAAAGCGAAGGTTCAAGTTCAAAATTGTATGAAATCTGCTAGGGAAAAATTTGTGATGAAACGCAAACGTGATCAAAATCTATCTAAAACTTCATCGTTAGATAAGATTAGTGAATCGAAACAGAAATGTTTTAAAAATGATCAGAACAAAAACGTGGAATCCGAAGAGGAAACATTGGGAATGTTGCTTAATAAAATGAAAAAGAAAAAAGAGAATGATGAAGAAGAAGAAAGAATTTCGGATAATATTAATAATACGAAAGATAGCGAGACAATTTCCAATGATACACAAAACACGAATACGAAACCAGATTTGCCAAAAGTATCAGACGATGAAGAATCGTTTCGCGGATTTACTAAGAAGGCGATATCAAAAGTTTTGAATTCATGTCATGCTAATGTTAATCTATTAAAATCAGAATCCAGTGACAAATTAAATATAATCAAAACGTTGGAAATTCCAAAGCAAACAGCGAATCAGAGCACAACATTACAAGAAAATAATAAAGAAAAGACTTCATTGGTTGAAACTGGTTCCTCAGTCGCAAGTATATTAAATGACGAATACAGAATATCTATGCAAAATCAAAAATCAATATTGGATTTGTCCCTCAAGTCACAAAGCTCCTTATTACCATCGATTGAACAGGTACAGAGTAAAAAATGTAATCATGAAAACGAGATTTCTCCTAATCTTATAAATATGCCATTGTCGACTCTACACACAAGAAAAGAGCGGGTGAATATGTCGACTGAGCAGATAGAGAAGTGGCTGAATGAAAGCTCACTGGCCAAAGAAGAAAGCAAGTTAGAAATGGAGAATGTTGTTACCTTCAAATATGAGCCTGCAGAAAAGTTGAAGGCAGATGTCTCGCATTTGTCTATCTCGACGAAGATCCAGCATCTAGTACGTCCCGTCAATGTAACACTTTCAAAATTAACGGAGAAGATGAGTTTGAAGGACCGTACTGCAATCATACAGAACAGAAATGTGATACCAGTAACATCCGATGTACATAATGTCGAAGCGAAACAGAATACTGCCAATAAAAATAAGACTAATACCGAGTTTGTGAAGGAAATTATTAAGAATAAATGCGAAAAGATAAGTAAGGATACTGTTCTAGCTGAAGATACTAGCGATACTGTGTCAAAGTCGGATCAAAATTCGACGGACGGTTCTGTAGAGAAGAAATCACCGATGGAAAAGAAAATATTTCAACCGCGAAAATCCTTTATACCTAAGGTTAAACGTAAATTGGTAATTCCGAATGCGAATGCATTTTCACCAGAGAATGAGAGTAGCGTTTACGCGTTTGAAAGTGATACTGAGATTCCCATTAACACACCCTTCAGGAGAAAGATGAAAGATACCATGAAGTCAACAGTCGCAGAGACTAAAGTAATTGCTGAAACTGATAAATCAAATTCTAAGGATAATTGTGGAGCATTAACGGACGATAAGGAGAAACCGCCGACTGATATTGAAATGCTTGCGAAGAAAGAACAAGAGACACAAGGCCCGATAAGCACAACGAATACAACACTGAATAAGTTTGAACTGCCCAAGAATTTCGCAGGCTTAACGAATGTCCAAGTATTACCGCTCGATAAACTCACGACGAGTTGGAGCAACGTAAACTGCAGTGCTTCTATAGCAGTGCAGGTAAATCTCGACGAAACTACGCAAGAGCAAGAGAATGTCAATGATACGAATCAGCAAAAGAGTACCGAGATATCTACTCAGACCGAAACGAGTAACGAGAATGATGACGACAACGATGGACAATTATTTTACATACCGTTACAAGCTGTTACAAGGAGCGGCCCGAACTTGGTACAAGGGCAACAATTGATACAAGGTGTAGCTGTTAAACTCGGCACGGAAGGACCGACTGGTCCTAATCAAAGAGTACTACTTCGGGCTAAATTGGTCACTAAGCCACCATTATCTGTAGCGCGTTGTCCACCGATAGGAACGGTACAGCCGACAACACGTACTCCACCCAATCCTACGACCACAATTGAGCAACAACAAGTTCCGTCAACCTCAACAACCACAACTGTTTCGACTACGGTAACAAGTACGCCGGAGATACAGCCGATATCACCAGTGAAGAATGACATCTCGGTGCCAAACTTGAATCGTCCAAATGTCAGTACGAGCTCCAACAATTTGGAGAAACTTACGAAGTCTCCAAAATTATCTAGGGAAAGAAAAACTTCTATAGATTCAACAAAAAGTGGCAAGAGGTATATTTAATATTTTACAATTAACATTTTTAACATATAGCAAGAAATGTAGTTCTAGAATTATTATATACTTATACATAAATATTATTTTATGGGTATTATTTTATAAAATAATATAAAGATAAATTTCAACTTTGCTTATATGATAAACATTTTCTAGGACGCAAATGAAATGCAAACAGAAAACACCTGAACTATACTCCTCAAGTAATAACACGACGTTTCCAAGTGCGAAAAACGCAAATGATGAGGCCCGCGTAGTCGAAGCACCGACGTTTCATCCGACGGAGAAAGATTTTCAGGATCCTTTGGAGTATATAGACAAAATAAGACCGATTGCCGAGAAGTTTGGAATATGTAGAGTCGTGCCTCCACCAAATTTTAAAGTAAATATTGCGTAAAAAAATATTGTATAGATGATATATATTAATTATTGTCTAACTACACATACATATATATAATACATAATATTATTTAAGTATGATTGTATTAATACTACGATTGTATTAATCTTTTTATTTATTTATTTATTTATTTATTTTTTTTTATTTTTTAGCCAGAATGTAAAGTATCTGATGACATGAGATTCACTGCTTATAATCAATATGTACATCGCATGCTTCATAGATGGGGTCCTAATGTAAAAGAAATGATGGCTATTAAGAAATATTTAGCCACTCAGAGTATTACTTTAACTCAACCACCATGGGTAAAATCATTTTATTTTCTAATATTGTTTATTGCATATTGTATAATTTGAGAAGGGATTTCAAATTCAATATAATTGTCAATATACTTAATTCTTTTAGATTGGTGGGATGGAAGTTGATTTACCTCACTTATATCAAACAGTTCAAAACTTGGGTGGATTGAAAGAAGTTATTGAAAAGAAAAAATGGCAAAAGGTAGCAGATGGTATGAAGATACCTAAATCTGCACAAGATCGTGTTACCAAATTGGATGATATTTACTGCAAATATTTATTGCCATATGATACATTATCGCCAGGTATATATATTACATATTATAAATAATATATAATTAAATTTTAAAAGAGAATATATTGTTAAAGCTTTTATATTATATACTTTTATTTTTACAGAGGAACGCGAGAAATTGTTTGACGAGGTTGAAGCTGAATGGATAAGAAAGGAAAGTAAAACTTTGCAAAGGCAGGAAGCGTCATCCAATGATAATGATGAAGAAGAAGAAGATGACAGTTCCGATGAAATTGAGGAATGTATTGTAAAGGTATGACAAGAGATATTAATAATTATAATTTTTTTTATCTGTTTTGCAAATGCTTTTTAGTCTTTAATTTTAAGTAAGTCTGAAATAAATCCGGAAACAAATTTTTTTTATTTTTATAATTTCATTAAAAATTAATATATTGACTGTACTATTTTTGATATATTCTGCATGCTATGTTGGCAACATAATTATTAGTTAATAATCAAAAAACATTATATTGATATACTATTATTGAAATTATATAGAGTAATTAAATTGATATGTATATACTAATGTATATGTATGTACTATGTATGTACTATATGTATATACTAATTACACACACACACACACACACACACACACACACACACATATATATATATATATATATATATATATATATATATATATACACATATATACACATATATGCATATATATATATATATATATATATATATATATATATATATATATTTAAAGGGAAGAAACATGCCCTTGAACGCTTTTTACCGAATTGCCCGTAATACACAACGTATGTGGTTCGGCGAAAATCAACGAGGAAATGAAGCCGAAGGCGCTTCAGCTGATGAGGTGGAAAGTGCGTTTTGGAAACATGTCGCCGAAAGAAAACGTCACGTCTGTGTACACGCGGCGAGCATCGATTCAAGCGGTCGTGGGTTTGGCTTTTCCGTTGCCAAAAACAGCCCGTTCGCCAGACACTCCTGGAATCTCAAAGTACTCACGAATAATGCCGGATCGGTATTGAGAGCCTTGGGCCCGTTAATGGGTATGTAACTTATGATACGCCGATGATATTTTCGTACAAGCCACATAACTTTCACTTATTGTTAGGTGTAACTGTGCCAACACTGCACGTGGGTATGTTGTTTAGTGCTTGTTGTTGGTATCGCGACCCACATGGTTTGCCATGGATAGAATATCTACATACAGGTGCTAAAAAAATTTGGTACGGAATACCTGACGAACATAACAACAATTTTCGAGAGGCGCTCTCGAAGATGGTACCACGATATTGTAAAAATAAAACTATATGGTTACCTTCCGACACTGCCATGGTCCCACCAGAATTGTTAGTCAGCAACGGTGTGCCGTTATGTAAGACAGTGCAAGAGCCGGGACAGTTCATAATTGTATTTCCGAAAGCATTCACGTCGAGTATATGTACCGGTTACGTTGTATCCGAAAGTGTGTATTTCGCACAACCATCTTGGTTGGAAACAGCAGAACAAGTATTCAAGGTATATGTGCTGATGTATATAGAATCTTTTCTCTCTGAAATTTGTAATAATTTTGTTACTTAAATTGAAACATGATATGCTTTCAGGACATACAAGATAGTTGTGAACCTTCTATCTTTTCATTTGAGAGATTATTATTTAATATTATTAATGATACCAGATCTCATATAGATATATTAAAACAGGTAAAATTAAATTTGTATTATAATTACAGGATTATTATTTAAAAAATTTAAAATAATTGAATATTATTATATAAATTATTGCACTAAATATATTAATATAATTAGATATTGCCGAGCGTGATCAAGATCCGTGAGAAAGAGTTGGATTATCGTAAACAATTGGAAAATGTGGGTCTTAATAATAGAGAAAGGTTGCCTCTGCCAGATAGTGGAAAAGGAAAGAAAGGAAAAAGAGTGAAAGAGGATGATGGCGATTTTGAATGTGAGACATGTAGAGCCAATTTGTTTGTCTCATTGATGAATAATTCGCAAGATGATAGTGTCTACTGTTTGCCACATGCATTGCAGTTAATCAATCATAAAAAGCAGATTTTGAAACATTGCACTTTAATGTATACCTACGACGAAGTAAGTATAATCTTTTATTATATATTTAATTAATTAGTATATTCTTTCTCTTTAATTATGCAAAAATTGTAAAATATCAAAAGTTAATTGATTTTTATTCTTCTCAGGACGAATTAGATGGATTGATTCATAAACTGGAACACAGGATCGAAGCCAAATCTAAAAAAACTAATCAAATAAAACAAAATAAGTAAAAAAGATAGGTTTGTTATTTAATTTATAAAGGATAAAAGTTGACTATTATTTATTAATCAGCATTAGAATAATTAGAACTAGAGAACGTGATCACACTGTCTTGCTTATTATAATAGATAATTAGAAAATTTCATTATATTCATATACAATGAATGTATAGTTTATAGTAGACTAATGTAAACGATCTTATATATATGCACAAAATAAGTGAAATTTTCTATTATATTATAGGATTTTATCATTTGTTCAACATTCTTTAAAGGGCAAAAATAATCGAACTACATTATTATAATATATCTATGCTATTCTGTAATTTTTTACAGTTTATTTGAAAAAAATATCCATATTGAATATAATTACTATAAGTATTATAGAGCATATTCCCAAAGAGGCAAAATCATGTATCTGTAGTTTCTAAAATTTACCATGATGTGATCTTCTCTTGACTGTTTCTACTTGTCCTAACTCTATTAATTGACTATTTCTTAACTTTAGATTGTAGAATATTAGTAAATGCTTGTGAGAGTAACATATGTAATTTTTTTTAATAATTATATATTATTATTTATTAAAAAGACATAATATGCATTTGAAATAAGATTTTGTGACAATAGAAAAATAAGGATATTCCAAAATAAAATAATAAATTATCTATTAATATATATGTGTCTGCGCCATTTGATTAGTAATAAATATAATTATTAATAATATATTAGCACAGAAAATATATTTGCTATGTATTTTACTTTTTATATACTTCTTAGAGCAACCTTAAAATTTAACGAGTTGTTAAAAATTATATAATCTTTAAAGAAAGAAGAGAATATCATTATATATAATTTGTATATTGTGGGCTGCTTATTTATTATTACATATATGTATTTATTATTACATATTTAATCTTTCTCCTTCTCTTTTCTTTTGCAATACGCAAATTGAGAGAATAGATTTGCTAAGATATCATATTTATACTGTTGTGCTCATGTTCAATAGCTTTTTAAAGAATTCTCTCTTCAAAGAATTGAAGGACCCATGCACAGATGAAAAGCTTTATACTTCTTTACAAAATATATTTGAATGTATATATATATATATATATATATATATATATATATATATATATATATATATACATTCAAATATATTTTGTAAAGAAGTATAAAGCTTTTCATCTGTGCATGGGTCCTTCAATCTTTGAAGAGAGAATTATTATATATATATATATATATATATATATATATATATATATTCAAATTTATTTTGTATTATATATATATATATATATATATATATATATATATATATATATATATGCATCTGAGAATCTTCAAACGTGCATGATTACAGACTGAGTTTTGGAAACTATCAACTGATTTTATATTACTGTCGATTTATATATTACTTCAATTTTAGAAAATTGATACAGTAATAATTCTGATCGATATCACATATTCTAGTTCTTATTTTACATATTGCATATATTTAACTTACACTTCCTCGATAATCATTTTCTCAACATTTGAGTTTTATAAGAATTTAGCTAAATCTCCAGCTTATCATAACTTGTTTTGACAATTTTACAGCACTATTTAATTCGTGCTTAATATTATTAGATTATGATATAATGTAAAATATTTATTAAATTCTAATCAAATTATAAAACTCATCCTTGATGATATGAAAATTACAACTTTATTAAATTTTTTGGTATAGTAAATACATTACTATTAACATCTTGAATATAGTGCATGTAATATATTATCAGTTTATCGTATTTTATATAAATATTATAAGTGGAACATTATATATACATATATATATATAATATAATATAATTTAAAATAAATTATATATATTTAAATTTTATATATTAATGTATGTCAATTAGTACGTTTTATTTAAATTTATTGTGCGTTTATCATTAAAAAATTATATATATATATATATACACACAAATATTGAATTATCATTGTCTTATTTGGGAAGTATATCCTAAGAGTAGAAAACTAGTGTCACATAATTTAAAAGAATTTATATATCCTATATAACTTGCATGCAAAGTTCTTAATATTTTATAATATTTAATAATATTTAATAAAAATTTATAAGTTTATAATATTTAAAATAATAATAATAACAATCATAATAATGTTCTTCACTGGTAGTGGCATTTTTATATCAATATCGATACATGACATATACAACAAAGTTCCATTTCATACTTTCTATGTTTGTACTTTGCAATTTTCTAGGTATTCATATATCAGGCTTATGCAATAATAATTTACATTTTATATTAGACATACATGTTACTAATAAATCTTTTGTGCTTTTAATATACCTCCACAATACACAAACAGCTAAAAAAATTTTAAAGAACGTCTCAAAGATATTCTTTAGAAGACTTATAATGCGTTTTGTTTCTAGTCATATTTTATATGCCATTCATAAGGCATAAAGTTATGATGTGAAATTATTGATATTAGCACTTGATTATTGGCTGCAGAATTTACAAAAATATAAAATGCTGCAAGTCATAAACATATATTGTTTTGGAATGCTTTCCTTGATAAATTAATTCCATGTATCAAAGATAAAAAATTCATGATTTATCACTGTTCCCTGCGTTGCAAAATATCTGATAGTATTTGGCTCGAGTTATCTTCCTCCCTCAAATCACCGTCTTCATCCGAACTAAATTCGGCATTAAGAAGATTCATTAGAGATGTTGATTTTTCTGTCAATAATGGTATATTTGAATCAGTTCCTTCTTCATGTTTAGTATTGTTGCTAGTCAATTTTGATGTAACTCCTTGAAATACATTTAATTGTAATTCCAAATTATCAACCACTTTCTTTCTATTGACTAACACTTTCTGGACAACATGAAGCATTATACCACCAAGGCACATTAACAATCCTATAAAGTTAAGGCCAGTCATTTGGTCACCTTTCAATGCAAAGGCTAACGCTAATGTACATATTTCCTGTAAAGAACCATAGAAATTGAGATATGAGAATTGAAAATATTAATTGAATGGAACTTATATATACTTATATAAAATATTTTATGACAGATGCAATATAAAATTTGATAACCTGCATAAAAATATAATGTTAATATTATTATACATATATGAAACATATTAGTTCGTGAATTATATTCTTTTTATAATATATTTATTAAAATTGTCACAGTGTTCCATTGAGAATAAATATATGTCATGCAATATGAGAAGAAGCAATAAAATTAAATTATGTCGCCATTTACCTTAAATACTCCTGAGATCGACAATGTCAGACTAGAAGTGTAAGTAATAACTAAAAATTCCATCACTTCCATACTAAATGCTAAAATGGCACCTGCTATTACAGCACTTGCAGTTAATAAAATACTACCGATATCGCTCCAATCGGTAACTCTAATATCATTGTATATTCTACTTCCTAGAATTTAATTTAATGTTTTCAATATTTCGCAAATTATATAATAAAGCATGTAACGCTTATTATGGCTAAATAATTGTTTAAAAAGAAATTTTTATTGCAATTACTTCTATGATGTCTAATTAATTATAAAATTTGAACAGATAAAATTATTAAAAAGATTTTAATGAACAATAATTAGGTTTTATTTATTTAAAAAATTGTAATGCTAAAGAATATCTAATTTTTACATTCACTGCTTCCTTGACAAAATTCAGATTCTAATATAATAAAATATGATAATAATCACAATATGACAATAGTCATAAGAGATATCTATATGTATAAGTGAAAAATTGATTTGTTACAAATCTACCAAAACTCGATGATGTGTTTTTTTCTACTTTCTCCTTGTCCATATCCCTCATCCTCAAAAAAGTGTGCTGATCCATACATGATCAAATTTAAAATCAAGACGTGTTTGTAAAATGTGAAGTAATATCAAATGTAGTCCAGAAATATTGATTTGAGTTGTATAGGCCAATTATAAAATTTTCATTTGTTTGATCAATTATAAAATTTCATTAAATTCTGTTATTTAAATTACTACAAATTACCTTCAAACCACACAGTTACAAATATTGCAGGTAATAGCATCCAAGGTTGCATATAATACATCATGTCTATCGGATCATGAAGTCCGAGTTTGGATCTTTGCATAATAAGTTGTGTCATGGTCCATCGAATGCCACTTGCAAACGATGCTAAGAGACACAATATAAATCCAAGGACCCCAAATTGGGTAGATTTATAAGTAAACATTGCTAATCCTCCTGCTATCATCACCACTATTCCTACTAGAAACCATGACTACAATAAAAAATAATAATTATTACTTGCCTGTTAAAAGGTAATATATAAGATAAATATATTTAAGATAATAATTAATAAATAATTATATAATAATTAATTAATTTTTTAATTAGAAATATCTTATATATATACACCTTTTTCTCCAGTTTAAAAAGAAGAGAAAATCCAAGAATAAATATAATGGTAGTTGATTTAGTCATGGTAACCCTAGGAAAAATTTAACTGTATATAATAAATAATAATAAATGTCTTATCCTGTATACATATAATTATTGCTGTATATATTAAGTATTCTAATATTATTTATACCTACAAAGATATTGAAATCAATGAAAGTGCCCAGTTGGATAAACCAATATCAATACCACTGGCTATACCAGGTACCATTATTGAATAAATTATATTTTGCCATGGTAGATTTATTCGTTTACCAGTAAAACATCTTCTGATGCATCTTATTAATGCGGATAATGTAAACTTTATAATCAAATGGCAAACTACTACTCCAAGTGGAAAATTGAATTTCTAAAAATATTGTAATTCCTTATAATAAACTTATATATTTTTTGAATATGTAGAGAATTTTTTTTTAATAAAACAATATTTTTTGATGATAATTAAATATGATATAAGTAAAATTTTATTATAATTAAATAATAACAATAATGACAGAGAAAGATAAAATCAAATTACTAATTTGTTATATATGTAACTACTTACATATGTGTTATAAAGCCATGGATTATAAAATGTAAGGCCTATTGATAAAACAAAGTAAACAGAGATCAATAAAAACACATGGCATGCTTTCCTCCAAAATGTGGGTTCTGAGCTTGTTACATTTTGGAAATCTGGAACATTTTGCGGCAAGTATTCTGATGTATCTACATCATCTCTAGCAATTTGATATTTTATATGCAAGCGTGTCATATTTCCTACATTTAAAAAATCTGAAAAAATTTAGGAATATATGATTGATAGCACATATACTATAAATAAAAAGAGCAAGGAAATAAAGCAATGCAAAAATATATAATTTGTCTTGTTTTATTTTACACTATATCGTCAATAACAGAAAAAGATCAGAAAAATCTTTAGTTAATAATTTTCAATCCTGTTTCTTGGAACTCTTATCAAGCTTTATATAAAATGCATATAAATAATTTATAACAGCTACAAATATCACATCTTTTTCTTTATTGTGTACAAATTACTATTTACAGTATAATATTATAATAAAAAATAATCTTTGTACAAAACTATGCAATAAATGTTGATATATTATAATTTCAAGATATGTACAGTTTTAGCTTTTATATTTCTTCAGAGAAGAAACTTTCTTCTGCTATCTTCAAAAGAACTTCCTTCTATTTTTTTTCTTCTTATTTTTTTATATTTGAATTTTTGTTTATTATTTTAAACATTTTTCTATGATTTTAATTGATTTTACAAAATGGAGCACATAATGCTGTTATGCTGCGCAATATCAAATGCAACAAAAAACGCAATAATAAGTCGTAAATCGTATTATATTTGTGAAAAACATACCACTTTATGGAACTTTATGCATAAGGAAATCACTGATAAATCATCGCGATTGTATTCCAAGAATTGATACTTATATTATCATTCATATGAATAATCGAAAAAAACATCCATATGTTATTCACAACACCACCATTGCTTGCCTGAAAATAAAGATTGAGAAAATGAGAATATGATCAAGAGATCGACCATAAAGGAAATGTTATCGAAAATATTATCGGAAATATAATCGCTCACGTTGACTTTAGCATAAGCTATGTAGTTCGGCGCGAGCATAACCTGCAAAGCAAAAGCGATGTGACAACTGTCACCGTATCTCACTATCAATTCTTCAAAAAGATCCTCGATTTAATCAGGAGCTTTTGCCACAGTTACGTCAGATGCGAGGATGGTTCGCTTATCAGGTTGGCAATGAAAAAGCAAACATGCTTGTGTTTTCGATTTCTCTTTGATCAGCTGTCGACTTGTGTATATGTATGCACGCTCGCTGACACTAACCCTGTAATCTGTACTTCTAATCTGTTATAGGATCGTAAAAAAAACGAAAAAAAAATAACTGCGAATTATGTCGCAAAATCGATATCGTCATGAATCGATTTGCCTTGCATTAGATCATCGATATAAAAATTGAACAAAAAAAATCATTTTTTTTACACCTATGAATATATTTCATTATTAAAAAATATTTTTCTTTTCCGACGTATTAAAAATTTTGATGTCAAATTTGTAATTTAAAAAAATCACAAGTGTTTATTATTAATGTGTTAATTGGAAAGAATTTTTGTCATCACTTGTGTAGAAATAAAATTCGAAGAAATTAAACCGTGCAAATTTTCGCATATAACAAAATGCGCTAATTGTCAATATGTAAAATATATACCTACATTGATACCGTTCAAACAAAATTTGCGGTCATTCGAGAATAGAAACAAATTAACGATTATCATATATTTCAACGATAAAATTTCGTGTAGTAGCGAGCAGTTTGCAGTTTTTTGCAACGGTATAAAAATAAAGTGAGTTATGAAATAAATTTTACTGAAAATTTTAATACAAATTTGCCTGACGCATCACGGTATTTTTGATCAAGATATAATCGCGAGAGAGAGAGAGAGAGAGAGAGAGAGAGAGAGAGAGAGAGGGAAAACTTAACGGTATAAATCGTTCTTTTCTTTTATTTTTTTTATCATTATGTGTACAACAACGCGATTTACTTACTTTCGATAAAAATATTTACGAGCATATATTTAGAAATAATATTTTAGCACACTATAAATATTTAGAAAACTTTTTATTATACACTAATGTATAATGAGAATTGTACAACTATTAACAAAAATGATATCAGGCTTAATAATTTTGAAAAACGCAATTCTTTTATTTTAAAGAAAAAGAGAGACAAATCGTAAAAAAATTGAATTTTGTTTATCAAAATTAATGGAATAAATATTAAATAAATGGAAACCTAGATATATCAATAAGCGAATTTTTTTATTTCAATTCAATTTGTCTTCTAATTCGTTCATTCTCCATTAGTCTCAGATTTTTTTTTATTTGCACCATATAAGGAGAGTATTTTTATTATTACATATTGTAATAATGTCATCAGTTTTGTCAATCTCGATTGTGGACTATTCCGCGTTAATAATAGTTGGTATCATTCAAGGTGATAATGAAGTCAATGTTCAACCTAATCAAATATGAATATTCGCGTAATATTTAAAAACTAGTAAAAATGATTTCACGAAGTTATAACCACATTGAATTTTTTCTATAATATATAAAAAACTCAAGACTGAGACTTTCACTTGACATATCTTCTTCTGTAAACATGCAGTTGACTAGAAATCGCTTTGTCCATATTAACATTTTAGATCTTATTTAAAATTATCGTTTTTTATCTCATCTAAATTTTCTTTGAAATAAAATGTATTTTTTCTCAAAATTTTAAATTATTGTGCTAATGAAGAGAATACTCCTTCATATATTACATACTCGTTTTACTGACATTAAGCCATAGGATGCCATAGGATGCTCTGTTTTCATTGCAGTGAAGAGCATCATCCACGAAAAGGATGATCGCTGAGAACTCGAACATTCATAAACAATTTTTTTAGACGCGAGATTTTTCAATTATTATTTACAGATTAGAATGACTGACGAGCAATGATAGACTAACAAGCATGTTTTGAAACATTCTGGATATTATAAGATTTAATAATTAAGTTTATAAAAATCTTAACAATGGTAAAAGTCTTGAAGAATTTTTTTTTTTTAATCTTAATGTATCTTGCATTTTTTAATACATTCATCGTCAGATTCGACGGCAAAATCGGCATATATACATACATACGTATATAAATACACACACGCACACGCATACGCACGCACGCACGCCGCACGCGCGCGCGCGCGCGCGCACACACCACACACACACACACACACATATATATATATATATATAGTATGAAAATAATAAAAATACGCGCGTAATATTTAAATTTTAAATATAAATTTTAATTAATTTATATGTGTATGTGTAAATATTATATAAAAGCAAAAAAAATAAAAAGTAGCATAAAAGATATAAATATTTTAAAATGCGAATTATTTTATCAGGATTTCATTCTGCAAAATATACTTCAAAATGAAAAAGGTGATCATTGAGATGTTCGTTATATATATTATATTTACCAATTTCTTAACTAAAAATTAACTATTAACCTTAATATTAATTTATTTTTATGTTTTAATTAATATACATTATAAATATAATATGTTACACATTCTACAGAGTTTTATATATGTATGATATAATATATAATTTTTATTGTATTATACACATAAATAAAATTTTTAATGTGTTCAGATTTTCAAAACTTTCAAAGGTTTTAAGACTTTTACATTTGCTAAGATTATCACACATCTTTTAAATAAAAGAAAAATTTTAAAAATTTTCAAATATACAGAGAAAAGGATAAAAGGATTTTTACAGATTTTTTAAATTTGCAAGACTAATCAGACACACAATATTTGAAACTACGCGCGATAGAATTATTCGAAAATAATTTCTCAAAAGATGAATCGAACATCCATCATTGGTGATAATTACTGATGATATCCACGTAAAACTCGCATTCGCATACAGGTATAGTACATGCAACAATCGGCCGCTATATCTCAAAACACATACTTCTCACTCAAGTCGCGTCAAGAATCAAAGTTTAAAAAAAAAGTATATTATACACAAACGCAAATCTGTTGCGCACACACGTTTGTTCGTTACACGTATATGATCAACCGCTTCCTTCTTGTGTGTTATCTCCGGTCGCTGCGACCGCCGTTTCTATAGCTGCCGCGACCTCGCGAATTGCTCTTGGTCGTCGGTGCCGATTTTGTTGTCGAATCTGACGACGAATATCGTACCGAGCCACCGGGTAGACCGGAGCTGCCGCCGCTGCCGCTACCGCTACCGCTTCCGCTTCCAACATTGTTCCCGTTACCGCTGCCGCCGTTTCCGCTCTTTGCAGTCGTCGTACTAGCCGCAGCTCCACTACTGGGAGTTGTTGTGTTAGTTTGGATGGCCTGCGAAAGATATTGCATACGTTGTTTTTAATCGAAATATAAATATTTTATATTATTATCAAGATGGCGAGTCGTTTTTAAATATATACATATAAGGATAAAATATTATGTTCGAAAAAAAATTGATGAAAGCAGCGATAATCCCCGCATCCTTGGCATACTTTCGCTACTTTGGATATATCGCTTTTTGTTATTCATTTATATTTAAATAGCCTTTAATATATATGAATTAAAAACGCAACAAGTATTCATTTATAAATGTTTTTATCTGTAAATGAAATACTAAATAAGACATTCCACATCGCGTGATTATGTCTTAAAAAGTCTAATTAAATTTGTTATGTAGATTATTGAAAAATTCGTTTAGACGAATAATAAATTGGAATAACTTGACATAAGCGGAAATTAACAATTTCAAGTGTGAGAAAAAAAAGAAGAGTTAAAAAAATTGGAATATCGCGCGTCTCGACGACTCGTCATATTCGAAATTTTCAAATATTTCAAAGCATCGTATACCAAGGGCTGTCGTCCCGATTGACCCGAGATACTGTTGGCGTTGCCGTTGTTGGTGATGCTGTTGTTGACGTTGTTGCCGGGCGGACCCGAGCCGCTCTGATTGACCAACTGCTGCGACAGCATCGGATTCGGATCACTCATGTTGACCTGCTCGTTGATCACCATGCAGAACTCTCCTATCTTCTGTATATCCCCGTTCTTGCCCGAGTACAGAGTCAGGCATTGCCGCCAGACGGACGCGTAGCCCTTGGTGAGCCGTACGATGTCACCCGGCATGAGGAGCTGACCGGGCTCGTCCCAGATGGAGACGTTCATGCAAGCGGTGCTGTCGGCCACTTTGAACGTTCGAACTTCGCGGTTCTCTTTAGTGATGGTAGGGTGGCTAACCTCCAAAACGATAAACACTACGTTGATGTTCTTCTGACCCGCCCGGATATCCTTTATCAGCACGTAATCCATCGTCCCTTTCGCGAATCGCGCGTACGCACCCACACGCACATACACACATACACACACACACACACACACACACAGCACACGCAACGAATCAAGCGTCCTTACGACGAGGACGCTCGTCCCGTATACCGTATCGTGCGACGCGTGTTACCCAAATGACACGACAGACGTTCGTGTCCGTGTGTCAAAGTGTGTATGCTCTTCCCCACACTCGGAATATCTTCCCCTCCTCCGCCCCGTTCGACGCCTCTCGTTAATTAAGCTCGTCGCCCTTCGAGCCTTTAAATCGAGCCGAGGATCGTTCGCTTGCACCGCGTGCTTGAAAATATCACCGAATCGAAACCGGCTCGATGGAATAGGGCGTAACGAGAGAGTCGGCGATGCATCAGAGAAATGAGAGCCGAGTGTCGTTGATAGCTGACATAGCTCCGTATATCGGCCATGTCATTTTAGTTCGTAGCGTGACCACCACGAAGCCACGAATGATACGCGCGCTTCATCGCCATAGAGCTTGTATACCTATAGATGTCATTATATTTCTCCCCTGCGAGACTATCGCTGACCGATAGAAGGAGAAACATATATTTTTTATCCTTCATTGTAAAAGTGCACGCACGCACGCAATCATATGTGCACACATATATCATGTACGATCTAAAATAAGGACAGAAATATATCCTCTTTCGACGATTTTGGAGCATCCCCAGATAGCTTAAACTCTACGGCCGCTCTTTGTAGAGATCATCATTTGCGCAAGCGCACGATATCGCGATCGCGCGATGCCGCGCACGGATCTCAAGAACTTTGAGCCCATGCTTTGAGCAAAATACTCAGCGACAACGTGCGACAAAAATACGAATCAATATTCAATCGTGAGCAGAGTGTGACTGCATAGCGATAATTCTGCGTAGTTCAGCGTTTATGATTGTTTGTGACAGAGAACTTTATCGTTCGATATTACGGCGCTGAATAAATGCGAATTAATTTGCGAAATCGTTGAACATAGGTATTTATCGCATAATTAAATTTCTGCGATTATTGCGTTCAAGGGATGAACGGAAAAATTATTCCACAATGTTAATGACATCTTAAAGTTCGGTGGAATAGTATTTTAACCTTTAACCTTTAAACATTAATTTATGTACGCAAATAAGTATTGTTATGAGAACCTTGGTCAACTATTATTATATTAGAATTAAAAATATTTTAAATAAAGTATATCAAAAATATTCTGTACTAGATGTTTTTTGCGGCAAAAATTAAATATTGCGTTTTATTGCGTAATAGAAATTAATTGTTTACTGAATTATATTTGTATCTCGTTAAGAACATAAACTATTATTTCTGATTGATAATTGTATGTATTGGAAAGAGAATTTATAGTAATTAACTTTGATTGATTGTTAAAGTGAACACAATGAGCTATCACCGAGGAAGTGGTAATAAGCCGAAAGGCTTTGGCTTTGCTGGCTTCCAAATGTCTGGAACAAAAAGAAGTGGTACTAATATACCTCCACCTCCACCAAACTCAGCCTTGAGTAAGCAAGGCTATCACACAATGAATGCTATTACAGAAAATGCTTTATCCGCTTGTTGGGGTATGCCTAAAAAACGCAGCAAAACAGAAGAGGAGTTAGTATATTTATAAAAATAATGATACTTTAAAAAATTATGTTATAAAAAAAAGTACAGAAAAATTAAATATTGTTACAACCTTATTATGTTAAATCAGATATTTTGAAGATGATGATGAACCTCCGACTTCATCATTGGAATATATACCTGCACCTGGTTCTCCTACATACGATTTAATGAAAAAATCTGGAACAAAAGATGAAAGTGATGGTGAAGAAGATCCTTTAGATGCTTTTATGGCTGGTATTGATGCAGAAGTGAAGCGAAACAATTGTGCAGCACAATGTGGTGATAATCTTAAGGAAGACAAATCAAAAGGATTTCGGGCAGACATTGATGGGGAAGATGATGAGGAAAGTTACTATAGGTAAAATTTTTAAATAATACATAGTGTTATAGTATTGGTCATTTTTTTGCACATAAAAATTATAATAAAAAAAATATTTCAATTATATGTTTTATTTCTTAGGTATATGGAAGAGAATCCAACTGCTGGTTTGCAACAAGAAGAATCTGATCAAGAAATTGAATACGACGAAGATGGTAATCCCATCGCGCCACCAAAGAAAAAGGACATTGATCCGCTACCTCCAATCGATCACAGTGAAATAGAATACGAACCATTTGACAAAAATTTTTACAATGTACACGAAGAAATTGCAAGTTTAAGTAAACAACAAGTTGATGACCTGAAAAAGACTTTGGGTATAAAGGTATCCGGACCATCTCCGCCTAATCCGGTTACAAGTTTCGCCCATTTTGGCTTTGATGATGCGCTGATAAAAACTATCCGTAAAAATGAATACACACAGCCTACACCTATTCAAGCTCAGGCAGTTCCTGCTGCTTTGAGTGGACGAGATATAATAGGTATTGCAAAAACTGGTAGCGGTAAAACAGCGGCATTTATCTGGCCGATGTTAGTGCATATTATGGATCAGCGTGAACTGAAAACTGGAGATGGTCCTATCGGTCTTATTTTGGCACCGACGAGAGAATTATCTCAACAAGTAATCTTTTATTCTAATTTTGATCTTATGCTACACCTCACAAACAAATGTTTCAAATGTAAAATTTATATGTAAATATGTTATAGATTTATCAAGAAGCAAAGAAATTTGGAAAGGTTTACAATATCCAAGTGTGCTGTTGCTATGGAGGTGGTAGCAAATGGGAACAGAGCAAAGCGTTGGAAAGCGGCGCGGAGATTGTGGTCGCTACTCCTGGTAGAATGATTGATCTTGTTAAAATGAAAGCAACGAATTTAACTAGAGTTACATTTTTGGTTCTGGATGAAGCTGACAGAATGTTTGACATGGGATTTGGTGAGTAAATGAACTGTAATACACATGTAAATGTGTGTCAATAATTGATACTGAACTATATCTTTTTTTTCTCTTTTAGAACCACAAGTACGCTCTATCTGTAATCACGTGAGGCCTGACAGACAAACATTGCTTTTCAGTGCGACATTCAAAAAGAAAGTAGAAAAGCTCGCTAGAGATGTTTTAACAGATCCTATTAGAATAGTGCAAGGTGATGTCGGTGAGGCCAACACTGACGTGACGCAACATGTTGTCATGTTTCATAACAATCCTAGTGGTAAATGGAATTGGCTGTTACAGAACTTGGTTGAATTTCTAAGCGCTGGCAGTCTTTTAATCTTTGTCACTAAGAAGGTGCGAAAGCTAAGCAACTCGTAACTATAATACAACGTTAAAGGGGTGTATAATTTAATATTTTTCCCCCACATCTCAGCTGAACGCGGAAGAACTTGCCAACAATCTCAAATTGAAAGAGTTTGATGTATTGCTTTTGCATGGCGATATGGATCAAATCGAGAGAAATAAAGTGATTACAGCTTTTAAAAAAAAGGATGTCAGTACCTTGGTCGCTACTGATGTAGCCGGTAATTAAACTATTCATATGTATATTCAAACTATATATATAGTTTTTTGATACTGTTGAAATATATACGTGAAATTCTTGTGGCGTTTCAGCGCGAGGTTTGGATATTCCACATATCAAGACGGTCGTAAATTACGATGTAGCGCGAGATATCGATACTCACACGCATAGAATAGGAAGAACTGGACGAGCCGGTGAAAAAGGTACAGCGTACACCCTTGTAACTGAAAAGGATAAGGAATTCGCTGGACATTTAGTAAGAAATTTGGAGGGAGCGAATCAAGAAGTGTCAAAGAGCTTAATGGATTTGGCTATGCAAAGCGCATGGTTTAGGAAATCAAGATTCAAAAGTGGGAAAGGGAAGAGTTTAAATATCGGTGGAGCCGGACTTGGTTTCAGAGGCAGACCAGAATCGTCGAGTTCTGTATGCATCTAACAACAACTTATGTATAAATATTCTTCACATATTTTCTCAAACAACTGCAACATAACTCTATATTTTAGGGTGGATCAGCATCAACACAAGCGTCCAAGGATATCAGTGAAGTAGTTAAAAAGTTAGAAAGACATGGACCTGGCAGCGATCGACTCTCCGCTATGAAAGCTGCTTTCCGAAGTCAATATAATTCTCAGGTGAGTTGCGTATTTCGAAAGATGCATTAAAGAATAAAGTATAAAACTAATCAGCGAATGTTTTGCTAATTAATAATTTTTTTGTTATATTATAGTTCCGAGCATCGTCAGATCATACTTGGGAACAGACAATCACTCCACCTTCTGTGATAATGCCACCACCTCCGACCGTACCACCACCGAAGCCAGCAGCTCAAGATAACAATCAAGCCTCTAATTCTACGGAACCGGAACGTAAAAGAGTGCGAAAAAGTCGATGGGAGTGATCATGTAATGTACCATTATTTGTGTATACACTATATAGCCGCTATTATGCTATATCAGAATGATAACGAACTGACTTGTTTTATATTACAATAAAATTTAATTTTACCAATTTGTACGAATATTATCGATGAAATAAGTTCGATCGAAATCGTATAGTACCTGGTCATCAGCCTGATTGCGGCTTATAGCTTTATCGATGACATATTAATTTTATTTTGTTGCAATTCCGTGGAGATCAAATTGCGTACAGTTCTTGTACGGGGTCTGTAATTGCGTCTTTAAAAGCACGCTTACGCGTTCGATCGCAATTTGTGCTTAGAGTGAATAGAGTGAATCACTCCATAATTATCCCATAAGGAGCTGTGGCCGTGATCGTGTATTCGCAATGATCCTCTTAATTTCACGATCGTACCCCTAATTATACCTTACAAAAATAGTGAAGATTATCTTTCCGGTAACTGCACTGCTGAGAAACATTGTTTACTCTTTTAGACGCAATTTATTAATAGATTACATATATAAAAATACAATAAGATATGGCATCCATTGAAAAAAATGTAGAGATATAAAAAAATCCAATCTCTTTACATGCAATTTTCTAAAATTATCAATCTTTAATAATAATCTAAAATTTTAAAAAAAATATTGCATTAGAATATTTTGCATGAGAGAAAGTTTAAAAATAGTTTACGAATATTCAAAGAGAAAGCACGCACATATAACGTAACCGAGACAAATATCAAGATATCGAAATAACTGTCTTCTTTACTATTTTATCTATTGTACTTTTTCTTTTTTAAAAACATTATCGTCTCATCATGCATTGATACCACTCTTGTATTGTCTTGTATACGCGCGCGCGTGAGAATAAGAATAAGTGGTCGCTTAATATGGAGATTAAGCCAAAGGGATAAAAGCCATCGATCATGCATCGGTCGACACTCGATCGAGTGGGACGTTAATGATGGTTCTCTCATCAATAGAACCGCTGACACACGTATCCGCATCATTAAACCGCTTTTCGATCGGCGTGTGGCGTTACAACAGAATTTCTAATACTCAAGGTCCTCGTTCATGGTTACTCTTCTTAAGGTCGCAAGAGATTATCTTCCGCTTTACCGCGCAGTTAAAATACTCCGGAAAAAGATATCAATCAATCTGATCCTCACTCTCGTTCCTATCCTTCACTATCATTGCAATCCGAAGGATTGCATTTCTTTAGGAACATTAAATAGACCTCATAATATTCAAAAAGTATGTTTTTGCGTATTATACCTTAAACGGCAATTATCTAAAGATCAAGATGTTTAAATATTTATATACTGCGGCATCGCAGGACTGCTCTTCCTTCTGGTTTTTTCCGTCTGTTGCGTGAGGATTGTTGAACCCGTTGACTTTCTCGCGGCGTCTATATTTTTGCCGCTAAATTTTTCCATGGCTTTAGTATACGAGCCGGTACAGATCCGACCCCAGACGCCTTTTCGTTCTTCCGGATATTGTCTATTTCTTCCCTCGCTGAACGTCCGCTGGATATCATTCCTTTTTGCGACTCTGCAAACGTCCTCTTTCTCCAGAGATGTATTAGAACCTGCGGCAGTCTGGACATCCTCCCAAGACACGTTTATGTCAGATTGCACGCTGGATGGCGTAGGGCAACTGCTGTCACTCGACAAGGAGGAGGATCGGATAAAGGATGGCGGAACCGTCAGCTTCATTCGCTCTTCCGATTGACTGTCGGTCGATGACAGTTCACTTTTTGTGCGAGAACTCATTCCATATTCGTCTTGATTATCATGGACAAGATTGTTGTTTAAGATAATCTTTGCGATCGATGTTCTTTTTCTGAGATTTTCTAGATTTTCTTTAGGAGTACTTTGGGAATTGTCCACCCGCTGCAGAATATCCTTGAGATTTACATTAGCGGTGTCAGTACTAAAACTCGATTTGCTTCGTTCAATCGTAGATCCGATTCTAGGATCGACTTTTCCATTAGTCATGGTGACATTCATTTTTTTAGACACTTCGTGATTGTCATTTTTTAAAATTATTTCCGGATATATATAATTAGGTAATCTCTCCTTTTGACGAATAGAGATAGTAACTTTAGATTGCGTTTCTAGCGGCTTTAGATTTTGTTTTTGATTCTTCGCAAGTTTTTCCGTTTTGCCAGACATCGCGCCTTTCACGCACTGTTTATACTTTTCATCTATCATGGTATTAAGATTATTGCTTCGAGTATTCACGGTATCGATAAAGATGGACTGTTCATTACCCTCTTCGGGCTGTAAAAGTGACCAATGATTCAAAGATAAATTTGTATCTGCATTCTGATAGCTTAATCCTTGTAAAATAGCAGTAATATTCTCTTCAGTATCCTTCATGGAATCTTCCTGGTCTTCTTTTCGCGTTTCGTCCCGCGTCTCATCTTCGTTATCGTCATCATCTTTGTCAGAATCGTTATCGAGACTTTTCAGAATACCTTCGTTTTTCTCGTTACGTTTTCTGAGTTCCTCCCAATTCTTTCGCGGCTTGTAACTCGTCTTTCGTCTGATGATCTTATTTTCGGTGATGTTAATGTCTGGGATGAAGAGACGTAAAGCCTTTGTGCCGGTCGGAAATGTTACCTCGTTAATTCGCCTCTCAGACATGATTGCTTTCAGGCTTGTTTTTGAGGCAACCTCCTGATGCTTATTGAATGCAGAGACCAGCTGCGCCACCGTATACTTTGGCTCATCGTTCTCCGATTCTGTCGAACGATCTTCTTTATCATCGGACGCCGAATTATTGGAACGGCTAGAAGCGTCAGAATGTTGACGTTTGCAAGGATGTTTGTCTAAACTATTAGATTCCGTCTTTCGTCTTAATGGCATTTCGTCGGAATCCTCTGTCAAAGTGTCCGACTCTACGGATTTCAGAGAATCTAGATTCTCCTCGGATTCCGAGGTAAGCTTCTTCAAGATCTGCAACTGATCTACACTTTTTGCTTCAGGTTTCGTATTATTCGATAGGATGCACGAGTTATTTTGATTGTCGCCGATGATATCACTCAGCATCTTTACATCTGTCGAAACTGTTGGCATATCTTGATTAATTTTTTCAATTTTGTCAGACGTTAAGTTATTTTCCGATGTTACATTAGTGACTATGCGATTGTCGCTCATTGACGGTGTAAGTCTAAAGGACGTGATCTCGGCGCCGAGTCGTTTGAAAATTGGCAGCATATCCTCAGTCTTGGCGCGCTGATAGCTCTTCCTTCGACGTTTCAGACATTCCAGGCTCCTATAGATATCCAGAACACCTTGAGATTTCGACAAGGACCTTAAACCATATAGTTTCTCGCGAGATTTACTGATGACAGGATTCATCACGGCGATGGCGCCGATTCGCTCAGAGCCGATCGCTGCAGATCCATTCAGCAGACATGCCTGAGATTGAACGCGATTCAGACTGCGTATTCTCGAGAGTATTCCGCGGCTCAGATCTTGATTCAAGTTAGCCTGGGATCGGCTTTGAGCTTTATTTAGTAGTCCTTGCGTCTGCTCTTGATTCAGTAGGTAGCTCTGACTCGCGCAGCTCAGGCTGGTCCTGGAGGAGTTTAAGCTGGCCTGAGAATCTGCCGGGCTCGGGAATTCCTCGCTACCTGCCAAGCTCAAACGGCTTTCCGTGAAGTAATGACTCAGACACATCTCGCTCTGACTCAGTAGACAGTCCTGCAAGCCCTTTTGATGATGATTTTGATCGTTTTGCAGATCTGCCTGGCAGAGATTCGCCTGGCTAGTCGTTTGGCTCATCAGAGCTGCTCGTCTCAGGTTCTCCCGGCTGACGACGCGTTCCAGAAGAACTTCTCGCGACTTGGACAGATATCTTCGTAGATGAGGCGACGCCTGCATTGGGGCACCGCGCAGCCAATCGTGGCGCAAGCATTGTTTCGCGGTCATTCGTGCACTAGAAAAGAAAAAAAAAATAAATTATTCTTCGAGAAAATGTATTCTTGAAAAAGCTCAAGCACGCGATGAATCAAATGGCGATTATACCTCGGGTCTAGCACCAAGAGCTTCGCGACGAAGTCCCTTGCCTGCGCCGAGACATCCTCGAACAGCTCCTCGGGAAAATCCACCTCTCCCAAGGATATGTTCTGAAAGGTTTCCTGATCGGTTTCACCGCCGAAAGGTGAAAAGCCTGTCAGCAATACATAGGTCGTGACACCGAGCGACCTGGAATGAGTATATCTTTTTTATAAAATGAGGAAAATTTTATATATATATAAGATATAAATTTAATGTACATCTGTATGAAAATTTAAAGTGTAAAGGAACAATAGCATAAACGTCACGTTTGATCTTACCACATATCGGCTGCCAGCGTGATCGGCTCATAATGTAGTATTTCGGGCGCTGAAAGAGAAATATAAACACCATTGAATATATGGAAATGTATATGCACAATAGCATTCAGCGCGATCTCACGTGCCGTGATCTCCTCCCCCATGTCTGTCCACTTATTTTATGTCCAGTGATCTCGCACGTGATGTCATTCGAGCGCGTCATTTTTATTTACGTACAAAAATCGTGGGTCGTTCGCTTGGAGATGAAATCGGGATGATCTGATTCGCATCACTTTATCCAGTGATTTTCATTTTTTATTCGCACTGGTTTTTAATTCAATTTAGAACAATTGTTAAAATCATAATTTAATTTAGATGTAAAACAGAGAGATCATAAATTTTTATAAAATCTTTTATAAAAGATTTATGCTGTCGGAGCGAGCGAAGCGACGAAATATGATTGCGATAACTGTTCCCCGGCCTATTGCCGAAGAAACGTTAGACTGGATTATCTCGATACGATCTTAACTACCCACCGCCAACATCCTATTATTATTTCGTAGACATTGCACGATGGTGACACGTATCAATTAAATCGCGCGGCGGGTAGTCCACCGGTCGTCCAGGTTTTCTGCATCAGTTAAATGGCTGACAGATTCGGAGCACCTTTCTTTCAACAAGCGTAACGGTACCACCTCCGATATTCTCGCCGTTTGACATTTTGCTGCTATCAAATAGGTGGGCGGGTGAAACCGACACACCGGCGATGATTAATCGGTAAATAATTTTCACGTCGAACCCGAGAAAAACGCGTCGTTCTTTAAACTGCAAATCATATTTGGACTTATGACAGCCCGGACGAAGGAAAAAAAAGAAGCGTTTTTGTTCGCGCGAGATCTTAATTTTAAATGATAAAGAGAGGGAGAAAGGAAAATCGTGCACAAAGGAGGAGCGTTAATTCATCGCCTGTCCAACTTTGTTATTTACTTTGTTCTTCGCTACGTGTATGTGTAAAGGTCACATCAGACGCGCATCGATTACCTTGCCTGGAACGATTTGAAACGACCGACGTCAATTACGAAGATCTAGTTGTGTGTGTACGTGTGCATGTCACACACTGTAACGGAGGTGTCTCTCTCCTCCTCTCTCTCCTTCCTTCCATAACGCGGCTTTATTAAGGGCACCGCGCAATGAGGCTAACGTGTCAATTAATATCGATTATATTTATGATCTCGCCGCGATGATCGTCAATTAGCAGATCCAGATAATGATCGATAGCAATTAAGCCACGCGGCAATGAGCAAAGCGTAGATATACTACCTGAAAAAATGTCCTCCCTCATCTTTCTTTCGACATGATATCACGGTATATCCTAATGCCCGATACACTCATTATTGCCAATTATATCTCGTAAGTCATATAATACGATAATTTATATTTTTGTTCTTTATTAAAAAGTCTTGTCAAGTCGCTGCATCTCATCTCGATCTTTTTTGTGATCAAGCCGGCGAATTGTTGCGTGCTCGAAAGAGATTTATAACAACGCGCATTAAACTTTCGAAACCTACGTACGATATTAACGACGTTGCGACAGAAAATGGAACGTTTTGTTTTTTTCGGTCACGTAATAAAGAACCTGTTACAGATATATATGTATCTGGCTGTACATGAAAGAGGATATTTTTACTCTATTAAGTATCTCAAAATTTCGCATCAACGTGCGAGGAAAATCGTAAGGTAATAATTCACTGAAAATTTGATAAGAAGATCACTCACCGACATAATCCGGCGTGCCAAGAATCTCGCGGACTTCAGTGCCTTCGAGGATCACTCTCGAGATCTCGAAGTCGCACAATTTAACGTCGCAGTCCGGGAAGGAGCCCATCATGACCAGATTTTGAGGCTGGAATTCAATAAAATTCGCTTATATTAATGAAAAAGCTTTCGTAAATGAGACACGTTATACAATATATATAAATATATAAATAGATGGACGTCTCAAAATCGTTAACAGCTTTGTCGCCTTTTAACGATCGAATCGCTTCGCGTAGCTCCTGGAACCAGATGCTTCCATATCTCGAAAAAACTAAACATAGTCCGTATCATTGCGCTTTATCGCCATCGTAACTAAGAGGATACGATCGGTCTTCCGCGTGTTCGCATAGATAAGCTCGCGTATTGAGAAAGGAAGCGATTTGCCGTATCGCGTTACGATGAGCACATCCGATAATCGTCGCCGGGCTTCTCGGTGAATGGAATTTCGGTATACACGCGCCGTTAAAGATTGCGGAAACGATATTTCGATCGCTACGGTATCCATTTCGAAAGCGCATATAGAGTATGCATTGTGTATATTCTCTTCCGTATTCGAGTAATCATTCCTTTATCGCTTGGGGGTATGAAGGGAGGGGAAAGAAGAGGCAAAATCCTTCGCGACGAGGATGAGCGCTTTCGATGTGTTTTTGCGACGATTTGCTGGTGAATAGCGACGTCTGTCCGCTAATATAAATATGTATCATCTCGACGACAGCCGGCTATATAGTATTCATATCGGTTTTAATGCAGTCGCCGCTGCGGCTCGGATCGATCATGGACGAAGGAAATAAATTAGCCGCGAGAAGAATTGACTGATATTATCGCGAGAGACATAATTTATGAAAATGTATCGAATAGAAGGATAAAGTATGCGAATCGTTGCGATCGCCGTGAAATTCAAAGACACGCCGACCAATCCAATTAACATAAATTGCCAAGAACAACGTTCAATGAAGGCTGCTGATTGTGAGTATCGAAGGTTGTGCGATATTATAATTGCTGACATAATCTAAATCGTAATGATTATACAGCTTGAGATGTTCGTACTAGGATAGCTTTCACCAGCTACCACCGGATTTAATAAAATCAATCGTAGGTGTCGCGATCGAAAAGAATTGATTTTTTTACGAAATACATATGTAAACAATATATATTATAATTATCTGGCTTCTCTATTAAAGATGAGATGTCGGGGCAACGACAGAAGGACGTAGCGACCCTTTCCGAGCGTCATCAGCGAGTTCCACTCGCTTGGAATCCTCGTCGGTTTAACGCGAGGAGAGCCTTGGGCATTTTCTCGTAGGCGCGCCTGAATATTCAAAGTTTCTTTCTTGGTCGCGCGCGACTAATAAATAATGACAAAAGACGTAAAAATAAATCTCGGCCCTCGAGATACGTAATTCCCTCGCGACGGGGCCATTACGTAGCGGGAATATTACGTGGCTGTATTCTCCGCGCGCGAGTCGACACAATAATATCGCGCAGGAGCTCGCGAACGCGTTGCAGTCGAATGATAAATAGGCCACACGCTAGTGGGAAGATTATAAAGAATAATGCGGTTCGCAATCGCGCTTGTCATCAAAATGGCACGCCGCACGGCGTGTCTGCCGTCTTCTCGTTGTTCGCAACCTTTTTTAGACATTTATTTCCTACCGGGCTCTTAACGTGCGCGCGTTTTTCCGTGCAACGACTGCCGATTAAAGCAAGAAGCGCGAAGTGATTCTCATTCCAACTATTCAGCCGTTGTTGGCGAACGTGGAGAGATCACATGACGCGATTGATACGTAGATCGAATGCTGCGCATTTTCTCGTTCTACGCGAATTCAATTTATTCGCCGCAATGGATTTTCACTCGATGAAATATAGATTGTCAATTTAATACTCTTCGTTGTCCGGAAACTCTGATCAAACATTTGGACTACGATATCGATTCCATATGACATACAGTTTGTTTTTTATTCAAGAGATCCCGTCCGTGGAATTAAACGCACAAATATTAATTTTCAGAATTTTAATAACGCACTTTTTTCTTTCCTTTTCTTCTCCCTCTGACATAATATAATTTTGACTTTTTAATAAATCGCATCTACATGCAAATTCTACGGAATCTATGACAAACCGAATACGAAGTCTGATCTCAACAATGTCCTCGGGCGTTTTGTTAATCATTTTCTTATAGCTTTATGACATTGGTAAATATCTGACGATCGGGTACGAACTCTCCAGAAGGATGTGATCGACCATCCCACACGATTAAATCTACGAAATATTTCTTTACGTTGTCCAAACAGACACGTGGGCTCAAACGAATACATCAAAGTCGTCTGACCATTCAAAATGAAATGTTTGTTCTATGAGAAAAAAGATAAATATATATTGTACCTCACTCAAGAAACCAATCGATAGAAAAATTAATATTAATATATCTCTCACATCTCTCATGTAGAATTATATATTTCTAATATTATAGCCATTAAAGAGCGAGAGAGATTGCTATATCTGAAATGGTCGATCGGTGACTATCATCTTTTCTCTTGGCGGGAACTCGGGTTATCGCGAGAGTTGCTCTCGTTATGGTGGCCAGACATGGGTGCCCAACGGAGGTAGGAACCAGGTGTGATTCACCGAGAGTGTGTATATCAGCAAAGGAGCAGGGCGTGGTCGGCTGCTGCAGCTCGCGTGTTCTGTTTTTCCTCCGCGCTGCGGAGTTCCTTGCGATCTTTTACGCAAACGACTTTGTTCAGCGAGATATCTCTCTCATCTCTCTATCCTTCTCTCATTTTCTTTCTCTCATCTGCATATCCGCGCCGGATCTCTGGCGAGAAGCGGCCGCATTATGGCCCGCAGCGGAAGCACACTTCTATGGATCGCGAGAATTTCGAGTGGGTGGCATCGAACTTAAAGCGCATTCGATGACCTGACAACTTACGTTCTTTTGTCCGTCTTTTTGCTGTTTTTTTAATGTATTTTACACGCGAGACATATATTTTAATGCGGAGACTTTATAGAGCCCCTCGTTCTTCTGACGTTTATCCGACGAGAGAATCACGCAGTCAAACAGGCTCGTTCAGGGTTCATGAGCGATCTCCTTTTCTCTCGCACATACGCGCTATATATACTACACCCAAATACGGTAGTAGTGTGTTTATGGAGCGCGGGAATAATGCGTTCACGTCGTACGCAACGACGCGTTTCATACGCCGCAGTTGAACGGGCGCTCGCAATCGCTTAGCGCTTACGAAATAAATCAAGTGGAACCCATTCGTCGCGAAACTTGAGCAACTGTAGCTTACAGTAGGCCGGAATTAATTCATTACGTCACCGTAGCGAATACGATAAATATTAATCGATTCATACCTGAACTTTGCGCAAATTAATTTAATTCGTTGGATTGATCAAGTTGCGTCGCGTCGAGCACAGGACTCTTTGTTTCGCGCGAGAGAATCGAACACCCGCTCGATCGCGGTCTCTTCTTCGTGTCACGCAAATTGACCTTAACTCGCATCGCGCGGATAAAAAATGCAAGGCGGACATTGGCGAACGACACCGGGTATCCGCTACCTCGCTCGAGGATGTTGCTCGAGCTGCTAAAGGCTCGACGACTTTTCTGTCTCTCTCGCAAACTTCTCTTCTCGCGAGGATAACGAGGGGGAAATTCTCTCGTCCGAGCGATCCGACGACCTCGTCGGATCAAAATGTACTTTACGACACGGAGCTGCCTTTGCACCTCCTCGCGTGTTGTCGCCGGTTTATTTTTCCACGCACGCCCACGCGGGTTTACATCCTGACACATGTTCCTCTCGCGACGCTAATCGGACGTCGGTGTCGGCGTTTCTAATTTGATTAGCGAGTTAACGATAAGACCCACACGTTAGAGTTGTCAAAGCGACGCGAGATACATATATTTCTAATTCGATCAGCAAAGAGCGACGTGACAATTGATGGACGTCGTAAATATCTTGTCATGTGTTGTAATGCGTGCGGAGGAGAGAAGGTCAAAATATTATTTTTTTTTATAGGATCATAAAATTTTTCATAGTTCAATCGAGGACCTAACGCAGTTTTCGGGACAAGCAACGTTCCGTTTTCGAGACTTTTAAGCTGCCGACATTTTTATGCAACATGTGAACACGGCAAAGAGTTTTTCTCTTCTTCTTTCTTTCACTCTGAAACGATAAAACAATGCTGTCAAGATTAAAGACCGTCGAAGATTAAAGACCTCTTCACGTGTAAATGACGACAGCGCGTCTGTGTGTATGCGCTTAATTGCGCCGCTACGAATGTTTTATGGCCGAAATAAAGAGAAACGAGACAAAAGTAAGCCAGTCAGAGAAATGTTTGTGCTGCCCGAACAAGCACTCGCAAAAAAATATGACGCCGGCTTCGAGGAATAAAGTGAGCTCGAAGCTGAACGAGCCACTTCGTTGTTCAATAGACATAGCTTAATTCATCTCCTGTGACGGCTGCCCGATTTTCACAGAGAGCGTCGACTAAGAAGAACAACAGAATAATTTATGTAACATTGACAAAGAGAGAAGAAAATACGTTGTGCTGAAAGTGTGCGATACATCATGTCTGGAACGCAGGAGTCTCTTTGCACTGATGAACGACGGACGAAATCAACACCGTCGACTCAAAAGAGAGAAAACATCGCGCGCGAAGATGTCTCAAGTTTCGAAAGTCTCGTCATTCGATTCTATCTCTCGCCGTGGATAACAAACGCGACACGCAGCATCTCTTTTTTTCACGAAACGTTTGTATTTTAAAAGCAAGTCTGGTTTTCGCGGATGTGAAAATAACAAGTAGACAGACGCGATAAATCGCGTCGGGACGAGGCGCAGATATTCGATTCTGTGTGCTCGGTCAATCTTTTTTTCTTTCTCGATCGAGGAGGTCCCTATTATTGGATATGTGCTTATGCCTTTGTGCACAGCGATGTGAATGGCGATTTCAATTTGTTTTCGAGAGCTTATCATTCATTGTACTGTATGATCGATTGGTCGATCACAATTAAGTTCTCGACTATTGACAGCTGTATTATATCATTTTCGCGAAATAGAATCCAATCATTTGATAGTTATCTAGCATCGTAAAATCGTTCAATTAGTTAATTACGGGTTGAAATATATCGGAATATCGATCGCCAACTTTATATTATATTGAATTCTATCGAGTTCTATAAAAGTTCTATTACGAGCAAAAGAAATTCTTGACACGAAGAGACAATGTAATATCGGAAACCTGCTACTCGTGATTTTTCTGATTATGTTTTTCCGCGCTTGCAACGAAGCGCAAGCACGATTGGAAATTTCAGTCGACGCGTCGACGAAGTTGGTTCCGGGAAGAGAAGCGTGACAAGTTTGCATCGACCTTTTATGGGTCGAACTTACCTTGATGTCCAAATGGGCGATATTTCTCTCATGGAGGTAGGCGAGTCCTTCCACTAGTTGCCGCACAAAATGTACGACATCACCTTCGAGGGGCACCAAATCGCCGTCGATAAGCGTCTGTAAATCGCCTCCGGGTGCGCTGAAAAAGAAGTCATCATTCCTTTATCGAGATGAGTAGGATATAAGAATGTTTAGAAATCGTCGCGTGTTGTTGACGCGATAAATATCTACTACATTTTTTTGTACATAAATTATTTTCACGGTATTCTTTCTTCGATAATTATAATTACTATCACGAAAATTTTAAACTCTTGACAAGTGTTTAATATGATAAAATAAACACGTAGTATACTTACTATTCCATGACTAAGATGATTTCCTTCGGCGTTTCGTAGACATCGTGTAATCGAACGACACGTGGCGATTGCGAGCACAGGGACAACAAGGCGATCTCGTGTCTCAATTCCGCGCTACAATCGGCGTTGAATCGGTTTCTGGACGAATACTTGGCCGCGTAAAGTATACCAGTTGATCGCGATCTGCAGCGGTATACTCTCGCCCACTGACCGCTAAAATATTAACGAATATTTAATATTAATAAAGTTTGATTTTTTTCAAAGAAATGTGCATAGACTTTTCTCTTATCGCAGTAAAATCTTACGATATTTTGCATATTGAAATTTCAAAATATACAAGTACAAATCTTATATTCTGCATATTGAAATTTCAAAATATACAAGTACAATCTTATATTTTGCATATTATAATTTTAAAATATAATGAAAAAATATAATTTATATAAAATATATTATTTATTGTGTCACACACACACACACACACACACACACACACACACAAATTTTCTTTGAACATTGGTACGCAGCAATATATTTTTGGTCAGATGTTCCAATGTAACTTTGACTTTTATTTGACTCGACTTCACATTTTCACGAAGAATTTATTTTGTCCTTGATAAACAAGTCGATGCCCAAACACAACCACCTTCCTGGCATCCTTCATTACCACTCCAAATACTTTCCGCTGCGTATCTTCTCTCTTGCCTTCATTTTCGCAATCTACTTTCGCAGTTTCGAATTTTTCTACCAGTTTGTTTCTGAAAACGCGATCGTCTTCAGCAATTATGATTCATTATATGAAATATTTTTTTTTTATCGAGCTAAAGTTAATTCGTCAATTTTATTTTCACGAAAACTCTGGCGACTTTTGTTTCATCGGCATTTTACATCGTGCTGCTGCTGTTATTTCAACAGACAATGTCCCGTTCGCGATACTTAATGTCACCGTCTCGAATTTAACATCTCGTCGAGTGATTACATTATTTACAATCCCGAACGCGCTTTTCATCGTATTAAGAACCACCGTCGAAGATTCCGGTCGTCTCTTCGGCAAGGTCGACACAGCGGCGCCTGGCAAGGCTGCGCCCGTAATGCGTATCTCACATTTTCACCCGTATTTAAGCAAGCGCACCTTTATACACGGGAGAGCGCGTTACATAAAGTGCGACCAAGTAAGATACGATCATAGATGATATATCGCTCATTAACTTTCTATATTGAGATCATAAATACTCTGACGTTCCACTTTTACTCTTTAAATGCGGTTAATAAATTTCTTTCACTTTCCTCCTTACTTATCATAATTAATCACATGAAAAAATAGTCAAATTAATAAAACGCGACCAGATGCGTCTAGGACTTGAAGTTTGGGAGCCGGAAGATTTGAAGATCGCATCAGATTGGCAAAAACTCTCACGTGAAACGTGCCTTGCGTGCAAATCGGCGGCGACTCATCGCCCCGTCCCTTCGCGGTCGCGAGATAAGGGTAATGAGCATCTGATAGCGCGGGCAATGCAATTAACTTTATAATCGATTCCGATTTTAAGGCCGCGCGCCAGTGTATCCCGAATTCCCTCCCTCTCGTCCGAGATCCCGATGTAAAGGCGAGCGCGACCGAGACGGAGGTAAAGGAACAAAAGGAACGATGCCAGAGACGGAAGGGGGCGATAGCCGTAATTTTTACTGCCCTTTACCGCGCAGGTACTCAAGGCTCGCTTCTAAAAGTAATTACCACGGGCAGAGCGAGTATCAAAGAACACGCTCGAAGAGAAAGAGAGAGAAAGAGAGAGCGAGACTATTGAATCGTCGGGACACACCGGCCCGCTACCCGGATAATTCCCGTCTGTATACGGCCCAACGATTAAAGCATTTCGCCATTACTAAAGATCGGTACGAGTAGCAATCATAGAAAATTGGATTTTAGCGATCGGTTCACGGGTAATGACGGCAACTGGCAGAGAGGTGTTGAAAGCTGTCGCGACGCCACGGAATAATTTATGAAAATTTATCGCGATCGTCCCTGAGATGTTTTTGTTTTCGCCGTGCCTCGATGAACGATAAAAAAGCGTTTTATATACACGAGCTGTTTCAGTTTAAATTATTATTAATATTTTTTTATATTTTTTATATCTACTTGTCTCTTTATATATATTTGTTATTAATATATTATTTAATTTTTTATATTAATAGTTCAATCGACAGAAAAAAATATCACTTTCGATATCTGTCATCAATTACACTCTATTTAATAGCGCGACGTTGACATGCAAGCTGCGCGCGATCGCGACAAGACGCATGCAAACATCCGTAAATATCACGATTACATCTGTAGCGTGGTTTATATGTTATATGCGATACGTTTTTGTGTAGCAGATAAATCTGCTTCATTAACGACGCAACGGCGCTGCGGAGCAATCGCGGACAACTGATAACGAGCGCGCAATGAGTTATCAATGAATGCGTTATCCGTTAAAAAATAATGCATTAACATATTCATGAAACATCTTTAAGAATCCATGCGAACAAATACATTCATTTGCGGTCTTTCGTCGCGTCTTCCCGGAAGAGACTTATTGTTAATTTCAGTTAATATCCGAGATATAGATGCCACCGATTAATCAATACCGATATATTATTGCTGATCGGTTGATTCTCGTTCTACGATATCGTATTCTATATTTTTTTCTAAGAAAAAAAAACATGATTATGCAACATCATAATGTTCTCTAATACAGTTAGCTTTAAGATAACGATATATAATCGATAATTTATATTCTAGGAAATTTGAGATAGTGTATATATTTAACAAGATTGATTATTTTCTGTCCACGAAGTTGTTTTTTTTTTGAAAAATAACTTAAATTATCATTATGTAAAAGTCGTTATCGATTAATTTGACGAAAATGAAAGTAACGAAGGATAACGACGGTGAATTTCACCGGCGGCGAATCTACCTATAATAAATATCATGCGTGTGTTTCGCGTGCAACTCTAAATTAAATTATTAGCACGAAATTACAGGTTGGACAATCGGTGTCCTATTACCGACGCCCCATCGCTATTGGTCTCGTCGACGATCATTATGAACCTAATTCGCACGGCGATTAGCGACGGTGCAATAAACATGATTAATGCGCGACGCGCGTCACGTATCGTTGCGCATACTGCTACCGTGTGCGTAACGCTTTGACAAATTACGCGTCGCATCCAAAGGCGATTAATCATCGTGCATGGCTCGTTACCCGCCATGCGATCCACGACGGTATCGTCGGGAGTAAATTTACAACTGCGACTCTTTGGCGATTCATTTTCGTGAGAAAATTTGTTTGGAAGTTCAAGCATTCGTTCTAAACTTGTCCAAAAAGAATCCCTCCTTAATTTATATAATAATATACTGAAATTATACATGTAATCCAAATTTATAACATTGTAAGAATCTTACAATGTAATTACAATACTCCATAAATAAGTAAATAAATAAATAAATATAAATTTTATTCTAAATAATAATAAATATATAGATATTATTATAAAAATATATATAATATATATTTATTTATTTATAAGTCTTGTGTATGGTATTTATTATTTAGATTTTATATATTTAGACTTTATATAATATTTTGAAGATTTCAGTTTTCAACAGAAGTTACATGACTGAAAATCGCGTTAAAAGAAAATTGTATTGTGAATCGACTCACCTCGCGAACGGTTTTGGATCGATCTCGTAGTGTTCCGTGATGGGTCCCGTTTTGACCACTCTGGCGAGCTGCGCCTCCTGGACGAGGACCAAGCCCTCCTTAACGTGTTTCTCGCTCCATTGCACCCTGCACCTCCCTTTGCATCTCTCGTCGTTGATCGTCCGATCGTTCGCTCGCTTCGTCTTTGCGCACTTGCCCGGAGACGCTTGCAGATTGCGATGCTGCGGTCTAGGCGATGTTTTCCTAGTAGACGACATCGTGGGCGCTTGATGACTCGATTGATAGATCATGGTAAATGGATCGCGCGGACTTGTGAGGATTACACGCGTATCAATACATGCGGAGTCGCACGTTTCTTGCGTGTCATGTGTTGCCTGCTTCGCTTGTGACAGCGGAGATTTCAACGCTTGGCGCACTCGCGTTTTACCGAAATTCTTTTTATCTCGAATCCTCTTCTTTCCGCGGTTTTCAAAATGTTGAAGGATCCTGTTTTAATGACCAGTCGTCGCTTTTCCGACACTTTTTGTCGGCAAGATCGCGACCTCTCGATCCAGGATACGCACTCTCGCTCTCGATCTTACGGGCTGCACTCTCCACGCTCGATCTCCTCTCGATCGATCGCGCACACGGAGCGAGCCAAAGCGCGCGGTGTCATTCTATATCATCACGGAAAGACGACAACTCTAGCTCGCTGTATGACGCGATGACGGATCGACGACGGATCTTCACATCTTAGCAACCGTTCGCCCGCAGGAGGCAGAGCGATAGAGAGAGAGGAAGGGAGGAAGAGAGAGGAGAGAGAGAGAGAGAGAAAGAAAGAAAGAGAACAGAAATCGCGTGGCTCACGGTCCAGCGCCGAGGCTGAAACTGGCCGCTGCCAGAGTCAACGAGAGCACGGACCTCCTCCGCGCGCTCCTCTCCGCTTTGCTCTCTTCCTTCTTCGCGTGCCAGAGAGCACGTCGTGAGTCCGACACTGATACCGAAATCCCGTCATCTCCCTTGGATCCCCCTCAGTCCTACCGCGGTCCTTCTCTTGTCGTGATTCTCCTCCTCCTTCTTCTCTCTTTTCAGGGTCGGATCGAAATTCTCCTCTCGTGGTCCAGCTTCGTAATTATAGGTGGACATGAAATAGCGCTTTAATATGTAAATAAAGTAGCGGGATTTACTGTTGTTCCCTCGCGAAAAACGACTCGCGTTTCGATAATTGTAATTTTTACCGGGTATGATATATATAGAGAGAAACATTAGCATTATTCCTAAAATATATATTGCATTTTTTTTACAGAAAGTAAAAAATTGGAAAGTAAAATTTAATCAAGTGATTGAATCTCTCAATGTTGATATTATGTTTCAAATATAGTTTAGAACGAAGATCTATTTAAACGTGATAACGGAAAATCATTTGTGCAATAAACTGATCCACGTCTCACTTTAAGAGTCCTCTTGTTCACTTAGTTCTCAAAATGTTTTACTTTTTTAATAATCATATATTACATACATTACATATAACGTTATATATATTTATATCTTAAAAATTAATAAAATAAAATAATAATAAAAATTAATAAAATAATAATAAAATTAATAAAAATTAATAAAATTAATAAAATTAATTGGCTCTGTGTATTCATGTGTGAATAATTAAATAGTATTTTTGCTTCGATTGATCTCTCGAATAATTTAAATATAAATACTGAAAGTTATTGAACCAATGGAGACTCGAATCCAAAATGGCAAAAATATCTTGATTTTCGACAGGGATTCACACAAAGAGTATCCTTCATCGCGTTATTACGATCGACGACATGCAGGAGTCACTTTGGCGAAGAATCTAGAAAGGAAGTGGCGCACCGTGGCAGAAATTCTCCTTTCCCCCGCCGTCCCCTCTCCCCTCCCTTCTTCGAAGCGCAATTTATGCACATGCATAATGCACTCGCGCCCGGACATCTACGCTGCGATCGCTGCGCGACTGGATTCCACCTACGTCAGAGAGGATACTCCACAGCGTCATCATCGCCGCCATTATCATTGGCGCCGCTGATGCAATTAAAAAAGTAACAGCGGCAATATTAACGACGAGATATTCGTGCTCAGGAAGAAGTGAAAGAAGACAATCTTGTACGAATGTCTGGACTTCTGTTTCATCGGGATCGGCTTGACAAATGTCTAAAATGGCTCTAAAAAAATATAAAATATTCCGTATTCTGAATTTATTTTTCTTGAGGAAGAAAAGAAATCGTCTTTTTCATCTCTCGCAATCGCATCGACGTGGAGTATCCCCTTAAGGAAGAGATCCGTGTAACCGGATCGACCTTTAACTTCTCTTTCGTTATAATAATAGAACCTGATCGCACGATAATTGGAAATTACCGTGTCGTCGCGCATGGCAGGTCACGAGTGGTGAGCGCGCCAACAAAAACGCGTCCATCGGCGAGGCGGATTTGCGTCGAGATGACCCGCGGATTCGCGCGAGATAACCCGGAACAACCCTCGCTTGCGATCGCAGAAAAGCGCGCGAAAGTGAGAGTTGGCAGGCTGTGTCGCCGAGAGAAATCTCCTGGAGCTGTTTTTTTTACGCGGCTTGGCCTCACCTATGCTATTGCGGATGAGAGGAATCAAAGGCTCGTCTCTCTCTTCTTGCTATCAAAGGACGGAGATTAGCCGATTTTTCGCCATTGCCGAAACACATTTTTCGTTCTTTATTCCAGATGCGAGAAGTATACACGTTACGTAAAAACTATTAATGCATTAATAAATGCGAGGAGAGAGGGCGGGAAAAATTTTATCGGATTAAACTGCTTTGCGAAAGTGAATCGAAAAATATATCGATCTAAATTCGAGCGCTGAATTATGAAATTATGAAACATAGATGTATGACAGATGTATGTCGAAATAATTACACGCTCGGGACAAGTTGTAACTTAACTGAGGCTTAGAGCCTAGCACTCGAGCAGCCAATTAGGCAGTTTCATTTGTTAAGAGCGCCGAAAAGTATCCTTTTCTTTCCGCAATATCGTGGAAAAGTGGATCTTTGAGTTCAACGTCATGCATCGCGCGTGGGACTAATGGTAATTAGATGGGCCTGGGGGCAAACAGAACGCGACGAGGAGAAAGTGTCGTTGTGCGTTCGCGAATGCTTATGACCAAAGGGAGAATCTGCGCCTGTTTACGAATTGCCGTTGATGTCGCAAGGTTTTGCAGTCTCCGAAGCCTCGCGTTCATAAATATATCTCGATGGACGTATCTCGTAAATTCGATACCAGTATCATTGGCGACTCTCGATAAAATATACTATTTTACATGTATCTCTTCTAATTATCTATAATCTATACGTAAGTTAATACTGCGTGTACAATCATAACGATCTAAAGTTTCTCTAATGAGAGGAATCGTTGTGACTCATATTTTTTTTATTTACTTCGCGGATAAAAGATGAAGAAGCTTATCCGCGATTATCGAGATGAATTTTTTGCATGTAAACGCAAAGAGGGACAAGGCGCGTCATCACGAATATATATATCGAGGCGAGAATCGGAACGGAAAGAAAAGAAAAGGAACTGGTTCGAGCTGGTCGATCTCGAAGGTAGCTGAACCGCGAATAGACGAGCGACTACATCCTTGGCACGATCAGCGGCGCGGCTGAGACAACTCGCGCGGTGCTAATTGTCAGTACTAATTGCTTGTCACCGCGCTCGCGCGGGATATTCGCACGTACGCTTCTACGTACGACACCGAACACTCTTGGGGATACGAGGCACGTCGCGCACACATAGCGACCGTCGATTCCACAAAGGAGCGACAAAGAACATTCCGCGAAAGTTTGCACAGACGGTGTCTCATGGGTCTTTATACGCGCGAGCGCGCGAAAACGGAGGCTGTTGTTGCTACTGTCGCTCGAGGTCCTCGACGATTTATTTTCCAAGACACACGAGATACTCGGATAATCGCATGACTGTCGATCCCACGGAGATCGCCTTCGTCTTCGTGGAATCCTAATATCGCGAGATTTAAAATTATCGAGGGCCTCTGGGGATACTCAACATATGTCGCGACATGATTTTTTTTTCGTTGCAAGGTTGCAAGATTACGTCTATATACGCACATAAAAAAGGAATAATATAATTATAAATGAGACTTTAATAAGATCCCATTAGAGAAGATACTTTTATAAGCATATAAAATATTGGCAGTTTACGTTGCTATTTTTTTTACGGATAAATTGCATTTCGTTCATTTTACGGGCGAAACGGCTTCGCGAGGTAGAGGTCGATGATCCCGCCGAATCGGTACCGTCACTAATCTAAATTTGCGCTTTCCGATGTATAATGGAGAGAGGGCAGAACTCGCATCGATACGCCGATCATATTATTCATGAGGCCTTCACACATGGCTGCCGGCAGGTATTAAAGCAAGAGGGAAATTTTAGTATCAGCATACGTGAATTCTATTTCGCGTTGACACCCGTCACTGTCACCGAAGAAAGATGCGGATAACGTTATTTGGATTTCGATTTGATACACATCTGTCTAACTCGTGAAAAAAGATTAAATTTTTTGGTTTCTCTTTCTATCGTCGAAGAGACATCGAATGCAAATTTTTCTTTGCGTTCATTAAAATGGCTACGCGCAAAGTAGCTTTATCACATGGATATTTTTCATCTCGCAGTGTCCGAAAGATCAAAATGTCAACTTTGCAGCGGCTGCTCATCCGCCGGTCGCAATAATTCGCCGATAACTCGGAAAAGCCGTATCATTTACAGGAGGAAAGAGACAGACGTGATAGACGCGAGGCCAGCTCCACTATCGTGCCGTTGGAAATCAATTATCCCCGAGATGAGAGAGCGACATGTATGCGCGCGCGCTTAATGATCTCTGTTTATAGGTCTGCCTCTAACGGCAAGATGCAATAAATTTGTGCCGCGCGTCATTGTTGACTTTGATGGGGCTCGTTATTCGTAGGCACTGTCCTCGGCACGATACATTGACGTCTTCGCGCTAGCAATAAAATCGGTACGTCTCACTTTCCTGCCATCGCAGCGATGCGAAAAGCGGCGCCGGTGACCTCAGCCGAGTCTTCTTCCGGCTCGGCTGCCTCGAGAGAAAAAAAAAATCTTATCGTCGATTTACGAGCTTGACGCGCGACCAATCGAGGAAAGCTTCGGGAGGACCTTCCATTTCGAGCGCGCGAACACGTGGCTCCTTTTGAAGATTGAAACTTTTATCGGCTGCTCGCGCGAGTAAAATTAGAATCCCGTGAGCGATATGATAAAGCAAAGGCAAAGTGGAAGCGCGTCGGATGTTTTCACCATAGTGAAAACTATAAATATCCGAGCAAACTCGTATTTATGCTATATGCATAAATTAAGAATCTTATCGCGTCAACACACGAAAAATGTCTATATTTATATGCAGATATATTTTATCGCACACAAAGTCCGAGTTTTTGCAAAAAGTCGCTGAATTCATTGGCAGATCTACAATCCGGCTTGTCGTTATTCGCACGAAGGAGACATTCACGACGGCGTTTCACGAGGAATGCAAATTATCGGCTACCATAAAAGATGATATGATGTGTGCGTACCGTTCGCGCATAATGTTTCACGCTACACGTGCACATGTTTCCTTACGATTTATGATTTTAGAATTAAACACAATAGAGCCGAATCCCGCGTCTAATAACCGGCACGTCGTTGTATAAGGGGCAGGATTAATGTTCAGTTTGGTACCGACACGGACATTGTCCAGAATTTGCGAATATCGATCTTAAAAAGATATCCGAAAGAAGCACAAGGTTTTCGTAACGTTTATGCCGGATGGAACGGATGATATATAATCTCAGCTGTGGTCTGAGAGATTAAGTCTCACGACTTCTTCCTCATTCTTGATTGTGGGATACTTCCGTAAGAATGTACGAATCACAAAGTGAGAACATGATAAGGCTATAGTCTAAATTCGCCACTATCGTGAGAGCGAAAGTTATCGAAACTCGCACGAATCGCCTAAGGAAAGTCAAGATCGCGGCCTTAATCGTCACGGCACGTGGTGTGTGAATCGGCTTTAAATCCATCCAGAATGAAATCGGTCTGCCTTGTAATTAGAGGCTCGCACGCCGCATTTGTCGGTCTCCGTTTCGAGCGATTCCATACACATGAGGTGTGTTACATCTCTCTCTCTCTCTCTCTCTCTTTCTCTTTTTTTTTCTTTCTTCTCGATGGTTGCACGGGGCAACTCGCACCCTGACCTATACGCTAATTAATGAATTATCATTCGACAGCGCGAGCGGCGGCGGCACGACTTTATTTGGTCGCGCCAGGTGTTACGATCGGCACGCCGGCGTTGATTTAGCAATTTCTAGGCGCCACGAATCGCCAAGTAATCACTCGTCGCCCCCGGCACTTTCCATTATCGATATACTGAGAGACTGAGAGTCCACGAAGGCCGTCGTCACGGTGGATAAAGTGGAAAGAGACACAGTCTCCGCCGTCATCTCTCGTTTTCCTGCGAAATTCGATGCGGCGCGGATGAAAGCGCCGCGTCGAGCGTGAGAAATCTGGTGGATTCTATTTTGCACCTTGTTAATAGAAACGATCCAAAGATTGCAGGAAAATCTCTCTCTCTACGCAGATAATTTCGAATAGAATTTTCCAATAAACTTAAAATATATATAGTATATAAATATCGAATTTTTAAACTTTCTATTTTGTGCGCGCTTTCTACAAAGTCATTATTGTTTCATCAATGAAAAGGAAGCAAGAATTTAAATGAAATGTAAATAATCGGAAATTCAAAATGATATCTTATCCACATTATAGAAGATCAAAATTTATTACGTACGTCGTGAATATTTCTGAATTTCTTGAATATGCAAGCACGGTGCGTGGGCATCCTACGTCAAGGTAAAGTAGCGCGGTTTTGTATGCGATTATATCACGTTTTATTCAATTGCAAAACGCGCGATTATAGCGGGCACACTGTTATTATTTATTAAAATGGCAGTATCTGCCTGTATCAGCTGATTACGTAATCGCACGATGACACAATCGTATCAATGTATAATCATGTTTCTCTATTTGCCCTGTAATCATTGTTAATATTCTGGCAGATATATATCGCGAATTAAAACGCAAGCGTTATATAATTTTACAATGGAAAAAAATCTCGCCGAGTATTCAACAGAATTTCAATATGTCGATTTTTAATATATAAGAGAGAGAATATATTTCTCGATGATAAATTAAAATTTTTATTATAATCGAGAAATAATTTTACAAAGAAAATTGTATTTTTCTTTTTTTTGAAAGCCGTGATATTTTCCAAATCTCTATGTCGCAGAAAGCTCTTGAAAGGTGAATCATCGAGACAGCTGCGCCGCCGTTAATGTATACCTATTTATAGGATAAAAGACGACGTTCTCGGAAAAAGTGTTCCATTCGCCATATCGGTAGGCAAACGCGGATCCAGGGCCGCCCTACCTTTGGTCTGTATCGTGATTTTAATCGGGCACAACACGCACACGGTATCGCTCGCAGACACTCTCCTCTTCAGCTTCCCTATTTTTAATCGCATTGCTATTCCACCCTTTGGTCGTCCCGCGAGAGGAAGCGTTGAATTATTTATAATAATGCCGGTAGGAACAACCGCCTGGCATTAATGCGCCAAACGGATTCCCTGTTCGTGCCCCGAGTGCATTGACCAGTGCATGTAACGCCAGGACGTCCCGAGGAGTTCTGCCTGGCGTGTTATTTACGGCAAAATGCAAATTTAATGCATAATTTATCTTTTTGTCAAAACACCTTCCTATTCTTATTCTAAGTAATTTTTAGTTCAACATATACGTAAGCGTAATAAAAAATGTATATACGAATAACAAATTCTGTAGCATAAAATAAATAAAATACAAAAATAAAAAAAATTAATATAAACAATGTAGATTAATATATAAATAGTTTTCAGGGCAAATTTCTTTGTTAAACATCACTATGTATTACATGTAAGAGTATCCTCTTACTAGGCAACCCGTTCGACATTGTTGCATGTGAAGAATCGATATTCGAATATCCAAAGTAAACGTATTGATAGATTGATTTTGTTGCGAAAAAAGTAGCAGGAGAAGAATAGTAAAAGAAATTTGCGCTATATTTTCGAGTGTATTGTTGTATTTTTATTATTACGTACGTATTATTAAAATTAATACAATGACAGAAGTATTTACAGAAAGTTTTTAGCAGCTATATGCGCGACTGTAACCATCGCGCTTAATTCCGGTATTAATAATGTAATAATAATTATTATTATGTAATAATAGAGTGTATATAATATAATATAATATAATATATATATATATATAATAATTATAAAGGAGATATAATATGATAATGATAAAAGAGAATATCGGACAGCGCGTCGTGTCGCGCAAGACAAAAGACGACTCGTTCTCTCGCAAAGTTGAATTAACACGAAGAAATGATGCGAAAATCGATTAATTCTAACTAATGGCATATCACAAAAAAAAAAAAGAATAAATAATTGCGAATTCGCGCCGCGAGAGAAGGTAAGTCCGGCTCGCTCGAATCGCGCCGCCCGTCTCGTAGCAAAATTATATTACAAGATAATTCCACTCTTTGATTTTCGGAGACACATTCTCGAACAATAGACTTCCGCGCACATGCAACTCGAAAGGAAGTGTACGCGTTAAGAATGTGCGCATTTGCGTGCGATGTATTTCACGCGTATCCAATTTCCGTGTTATCGCCTCTTCTGTGTTTTGATGGTTCCCGTCAAAATTACAACAAAACCACCGACCCGAAAGGTTGAATCAGTCAAACCGCCTCCGGTCCAGATCGGAAAATGTTTAACGCTTTCGCTTTGCTTCGATTCCACGCAATGATTGAAACAGCTGTTAAAGTAGAGATCAAAACATTACGCGATTTTATTTATTACGCTTGATATTTCTTCAAGTGCTTTTTGATTTTGATTGAATTATGTTTGCGAAAATTTAACATTTTCACAGTCTAAGTAGTAGAAGTTCTTGAAATATGGTCAACATATCAAAAAAGAGTATGGCTATATTTGAGAATAGAACCACCGAAAACAATATTAATCCTCTTTACAAGTAATAACATGTAATAAAAAAAATTCAGGCTGTATATATATTGCGAAAAATCTTTATATTATTAAAATATAAGTTATTTACTAGAAAATTACTACATTTTCTTTCGCATCTTATGGATTTATGCAGATAATTATGCAGATAAATGTGCAGATTTCGAACAATGCTCTCTCATCCTGCTCAAAGCGAGGCCAAGTCCATTATGTTTGCAGCGCTCTCGTCCACTCTTCTTTCTTTCCCGTCTCGTCTCACACGACAAAGACATAGGTCGCTCGTTAGCATCTCACCAACGTGAGCGTGTGTCCGCGGCGAAATGAACGAAAATTAGGGGGCGCGAAAAAAGGGGGAGCGAGCGTGAGAAAGAGAATGTATTGTGCTTATGACTAGCATTCGTTGCGTGTTTCCATTCGCGCGCGATAATGAAATCCGCGGATATGAATTTTGCTTATTGCCATTTGCATTTCGAGAGCTCGGAGAGCAGACGAGAGGGCGATCGTCTTTTTATACTTCGCGCGCAATTTGGAACATCGCACAGTTTTAAAACAAAAAAATGCTAATTCTAAAGTATTTAAAATAGCATAATTAGCATTTATCAAAAAGAAAAAAAAAAAGAGAAAATATGTATACTCGCGATATAGCTCTTACGGGAGAAGCGTTCTCTTTGATAACGTGCAACGAGAGTCCAAGTTTTCGGTGGTTCGTGCGACGAGTTCACTGACATTTGAAGGACCCCGCATTATTAACCTCCTCCGTCGAGACCATATGCGAGCTAACTGGAATTAGAGAGGCCTAGAAATCTTGTCTAGGCTCTCAATTTCGATCTCCCCGCAAAGTCGCGCGTAATTAAGGCACTCTTCACACGTACGTACATTCTCTCTTCTGTACATTGCAGTCTCGTGACTCGAAGAACCTTGTCACATATCGGACAAAATAAATATAGGCACTGGCGACTGGCATATTTTGCGCACACAAATTGTGATCTTTCCTTAAAGAAGGCACCGGAAATGTATGTATCTATCTGGATTGTCGTTGGTCATCGTCAAACACGACGATCAATTAATATGGCGATTTCAACAGAATCGCGCGCGATGCACCGAGATTGAGATACACATTGTTAGAAAAACAAGAGCAATTTACTTAAAAATCAGATGAATTTGTACTCCGATAACACTATCAATTATAACGCGCGTATAAATGTGGTAATTCATTAATAAATAATTCGTTTCTAAAGAAATCATATCTCAAAAGTTAGGTCTTCGGAATTACAATATCCGAGTAAAAAGTATAACGCGTCTAAATCTCGTCTTGATGCATATACACGCGATGCGGTTCGAGCTTCTCTCAGCTCGAAAGGACGGTCGGTCAGTCTATTGATAATGGCAGACTAAACAAAGCTGCCATAAAATATCTCGCGCATTGATTTGCATTTTTTTGGTACTTGCGGTTTCGGGCGCATACTTCTATTTACAAATGATAGAATATATTTTCCATTCGGCGGAATTTAGCGTCAGGTAGTGCGACAATCTCATTAGGTCTTCCGTCCGATCCGCGACTACCCTCGTGATCGGAAATGCATCACCGTAACCACAGGCACCTTTCGCAAGCTAGTGCAGATACGCGCGGATTCGTCACTCATTCCATCTCTGATTATTCGATATGTACATCAAGACCGCCCACTTCGAAGCCGCTCGCTTGCTCCACGAAGAGCATCAGCACAAATACACGCACACATACATACATACCCACGCGCACTCTCATCCGTATTTACAACAGCCATTTGTTCGCTTTGATATGATACAAGCTACGATCTCTCGTCGGCACCTTCGCAAAGGCACACGTGTACAGGCACGTATGCGCGCGCAATATGTTTCGCGCTACGCGTTACACGCTAGCGTTTACATTAGAGTGAATAACAAACGGATCGCGCGCTCTTTTACGTACAATCTCGGATTCCGGAAGAATCCGGCAAAAATCGGGCTAGGGGCTTCGAGAGGCTGTTGAATGATTCTGGAGATCAGGCTTATGTGATATGACGCTTCGCATCATGTAATGTTGTTCTTTTTCTTGCTACGAAATACTGTTTAGTATTATGTCTTGCGATTGAATTATACGATGCTGTTTTGCAAAATTTCTCTCGATTAAATCTTAAAAACATCTTTATTCAGTTTCGGCAAAAATGAGAAGCAAAGACACGTCGCATTCTCCGTAAACTTTCACTAACGCTATCACAGCATTATGTATTTTACGAAAAATAAACTTAGGAATAATCTTCCCTTAATGCTTTTGCATACAATTGTCGGATGGCACATAATACCGCTCTTTCTCTCTTTCGATTTTACCATCCTCTGCCGCGACAATTAAATAAGCTAAGAGAATTCAAATTAATTTTTCGAAAAGCTCATATAATCTATATTTTTATAGAAAAAAATGTACGCGCAATCTCCTGAATCTTTCCGAGAAACTTCTGTCGTCACAGCCTTCAAAAAAACCTCGAGGAACTTTGCCCGTCCATTTCCTTCCATCTTTGTGCTTCATTTCGCGTCCCTCGGATATATCCCGTTGCTCAAAACCTCTCCCTTCCCTTGCTTTCCGCGTTATTGTACAGATAATTATGTAATATGTACATTTGCCTCGAAGCTCCCAATCTTTCAAGAAGCTCCTCGAGGAGACTGCCAGAAGACATCTGGCAAATACAATTCAACGCCGACACCTGCCGGCGCACGCCTATGCGGGACGATTTTACGAAGCTTCGTGCACCTGGAACCGCCGAATCCGCGCCTGCACCGACTCGCATTGCACCTCGCTATACCTGGTGTATCTGCCGGCGCGGACAGGCTCCCTGATAACCACCAGATTACCGCTTCGCTCGCGGAGTGCCTCGAGGCCAATCTTGCTGCCGCCGCGCATTGTTGCCGTCGCCATCGGCGCTGTCGGGATCTTCGCAATCTTCGTTCCGCTGGACGAAGTTTCTGACGTGAAACGGCTGAGCGCCTTACTGACGACGCCACTGCACTCGCGCGGCCACACTCTGTGCGCAGTGCGATGATGCCTCTGCTGTTCCCACCTGTCGGCGGTCGCGTCGGCGGCAGTGAACGGATAGCTCGCTCTACCCTGGCTTTTACCATACAGAATAAAATCCAGCGAATCATCCGAATAGATGCTGCTACGATCGCTCGAGCTGTCGGTCGAGATCTCGGAGACGGTGTCGCTGCCGCTATCGCTGCTGCACTGCTGTTCCGCTTCACCAAGAATAAAGACGGGCGTGCACTTGAACACCTCGCCACCTGCGGGCATCGTGTGGGTGGCGGTGGCACGACGCTGATGAGCACCATTGCCGACAGCATTCGTCGATGATCCCGTTTCGATGATGACGATTTCCGGCAAAACAGTGCCGGAAAATTTTCGCGCCAGCGAGTCCATGTTCCTCTTGAAAGTGTCCCTGCGATCTGGACTCAGGCCGAATCTGATGGGCTTGGGCGATGATCTTGATGTCGAATACAGGTTCTCCGTATGCGAGGAAACGGCGCGCGGACTTGTCGGCTTTGCACAGGATTCCGTAGGACTGTGGCACACACCAGTCGTGGATGACCGATGTTGCTTCTCGCCGTCGTTGCTTTTCGGCGTTGACGATGTATTCGACGCGGTCTGACCGTTGGCGATTGGTAAAGATTTCGACGAAGAACTCTCCCCTTGGGAGAGCATCGTCGTGGAGTCCGCCGCGGGACTGTCATCCGACGTGGAACACATTGTCGAAGCCAGCGGTGTCGTCGGCTGCTCGAACATGTTGAACCAGGGATGCTGGAGGCATTCGGTCACCGTCAGGCGTTCACTGCGAACAAATGAAAATACGTTTCAAATATTTCTAAGAATGAAGAGTACGTAAAAAAATGAATGTTGCATGTTTTTCGATTGGAATCGATTTTTGATAAGTTGTCACTTGACTGGGCTCTGATAATCCGTGTTAGAAAGCCGTGAATAAGAGTCTCGGTTACGTCGATTATTTCGGTACGACGCTCTTGAACGTATATATCCCAACATAACAGGCTCGTTCCACGAACGACTCGTTCTCGTCATCCTCGTTAACTCGAGGAGCGAGAGTGTCAAAGGGTTAAGAGACCCGTCACATAAATGGCCACCGCCAGCCGGACGGTGGCCATCATTGCGGCGGTCCACAGCGGGACATTTTTCACGCGGCTGTTTCGTGCCGAGAAGTGTATACCGTATACCGCGTAAAACATACCTAAAGTGTCAGTCGACTTCCGGCATACTGGATGACGCAAAATGCCTTCAATAACGGAGTAACAGATTGCATAAGAAAAATCGTGGAATGTCGGCCTCGTCGAAGAATTACTAAAAAAAAGTTTTAGGGGCCGACTTCCTGCCCCTCTAATTCCAAAACCGGGCTCGAGCAAAAAAATTATAAGCAAGCAAATATATTATTTTGTTTGTATAAACAAAATAATATATCTTTCACGTCATTTGCCTGAGTTTACATCGCTGCAGTTTAGATCGCGCGAATAGCGAAACATCGACGCGGACGAAGTCTGTCATTGAATAGATGACGTAATAATTTCATGAAATAGCAAATAGAAGCAAATAGAAAACTAACTGAAGTAACAATTATCGCGATTATGATAAGCAATTTAGTAGACTTACGCTTACGTAAATTATTACGTTGTCTTATCATTAATCAAGAATACATTAATCTTAATACAAACGACGCAATGGCAAATTAAAAAAAAAAAAAAATCAATTTAATTATAAAGTATTTTTTTCTTCACGACGCGTTAATTGTCTTAATTCCGGTTCTTCGTACAGCTTCCTCGAGCCTAAACATGGTAATTCATAGGTCAGCGAAGCGGGACGACCGCCACACATAACATTGTCGGACGTGACGATAAGTCATGCGGGTTTCGCACGATAAAGCGGAGGGGAAGGACGTGGATATTCCGGATAGCGACTTCCTCTCAGCTGTTCGCGCGATAAGGAAACCTACGAGTTTTTCAGCGGAACTCGCCTTCCTCGCTCTTCCCGCTTCGAAGAAAGTCGACGGACGTGGCGCCGATCGTTTTTCTCGCCGTATTCGCGAAGAGCAAGACTCGACGATGACAGTTCCTATCCTCGACCGGACGAGCTAATAAATGCATCTCGGTGGAATCACAGTGTCGTCATTGTGCACGGTATAATCCGCGAAGCGTTAAGACGGGCAGAAAAAATGCGAAACTACTAAATACTAAATGCAATTTAAGGAAGACTTTGCGCGCAATCAACAAATTAGACTAGCGGTTTTATTCCGAAATATTAATTCGTAATATTTAAGTAAGTTCGTATGCCTTTGAATAATTACTTCTATTTGTTTTCATGCTGCATCTTGTATAACGAAATAAAAACTAGAGCTAATAACTTGATAAAAATCCGATAATCTGAAGCTCAAGTCTCCAATTACACTGTAAGAAATGATTGATTGAAACTTTAGACAAAATATCTGTAGTTTTCTTACAGACACATTGTCTGAATTTTTAAACACTTTTCTAAACTTTCAGAAAAACGACTTTGATAATTAAAAAATTAATTTCAGATATCCAGATTCAGGCTGTCATTTTGAGAATCTGTATGACATCAGATCAATAAACAGTTACTGGAATCTAATGGATTCCATTCCATCTCGCGAGAATACAAAAACAAACGTCTCGCGAGATTCTCGGTGAGCGCAAATAGCTTTCTCTCGTCGCGACGCGATTAAATCTCAAAGATACCGCTGATTCCGAATCGGATCGCACTCATCAAATTGTCAGTCATCGCCGATGTCATCATCTCGGTTACAGGCGCGGAATGTCGCGTCGCCTGCAACGATACGCGTCTACGTGACGCGATTGTTTTCGTTCTAGGAAATCGGCTAACATGCCGACATATATAAGTAACAATATAATCAACGCGAGTACAAGTATCCGCTTTCGCTTCGAGGTAAGCGCCGGAACTTCTCGGTAGATCGCCGCAGCCTTCCGTGAAGGAATTACTTTGCATCGGTCCAGGAATTCGGCGTCTCCGGTGACGCGCATGCCGATACTCGCCGTCTAAGACGAGCTTCTCAACACCGAGACGACCGAGACTGAAATCGATCGACCGAGAAATACGGCATAGAAATGACGGCGGGTATATACGACGTGGGTGTGTAACGTAATTCGCGGCGACGACGTCTCGATCGCATCGAAATAACGAATGGAAATCTTTCGAGTCGAGTCAAGTGGAACATATGAAGATAAATGGCAAACGACGACGACGAATGGCTCGGAATGATCAATGGATCTCGCGGTCTCGCGCGATTAACGCTCCACGCGTTGTTTTACTCGCATCCGAGTTGAATTTCTCGAATCTCGTTTTTTTTTTTCGTTTACATTCGACTTTTATATCGATTACGCGCGATTAATATCGTGCTTACTTGGGATCCTTAACCATCAGCTTGCGCATGAGATCGCGCGCCTCCTCGGAGACATCCTCGAAGAGGTCATCCGGGAAATCCAAACGACATCTACTGATGTTGCAGAACGTCTCTTGCTTGGTGTCACCGCCGAACGGCGAGCATCCCGTTAACAGCACGTAGAGTAGCACGCCGACGGACCACATGTCGGTGGCCAGGCTGATCGGCTCGTAATTGAGGACCTCCGGGGCTGTAACACAGACGAGCATGTTATACAAGGAGGCAAAGATTCTCCCGGATGATGCATTAAACCGTAGAATGCTAGAAAGTGTGAGTCACGCGTAATTAAATCCGAGAAAAATAACTCTCTCTCTCTCTCAGTCTTTTCGTTATTACGGCCGCTATTATGGCACACCAAGTTACTTAATGGAGTTTGCGCGCATGTTCTCTCTTCAACGGAATAATAATAATCGTAACCGTGGACATATTAGGCTTTGCGCGCGCGTAATCGTCGCGATGTTATGCGTCGTAGAATCGAATCATTCGTTGCGTAATAACGCTAATCGTGTGCTCGAATCGCCACCTTGTATCGATTCGTTTCCGATTAGATCGCGCCAGTTTTTCCGAGCTCTCTTCTTCGGCCTCTGTGCACCCGGCTCCGCTTAATCACCGCGAACATCCGCGGGCTGTTTTATCACGCGAACGGTCTCGTTAATTTCCGCGAATCATCTCAAAGCTGATGGTAATTGATCAATTAAAATTTATGAGCAAGAAAATAACGATCGAGATTTTTTTCATTCGAAATTAAGACCAATCTCTTATTCTTTTTTATTCAATCTAATTTCGCGTTTCTCGAAATAATAATTTTTTTTTCAGAACAATTTCAAATAGCTTTATAATCATCCAAAATCCGATAGATCAGCCCGAGGCTTTCCGATCTCCTCCGTTTCTCGAATGACGATTACCTAACATCTTCGTCCACTTATCGTTAGAACAGAGAATGCGTTAGCGCGATGCGTAATTGCGACGGCAATCGTAAAAGGTCCTTCTGACTGATCGGGCGACCACGTGCGGTTCTTCAGCTAGCCGCGAAGTGGCTTGTTCTGTTCAATTATGCAAGGCGGCTGTTTTCCTAATGGAACAAACTCTTTGGTGGCGCAAGACACAGGTCGAAAAAAAAATTGCATGGAACGCACAAAAGTACTCAAATCGACTTTCGAGGCTGGAAACCGCACGCTCCGTATATGGTGTCGCGTGAAAAGCGGACAACGCTATCAGGATTGTGCGGTTATATTACTTTCAATGACGCATGGACGCGAGGTGTTAGGGAAACGCGCAGGTGTCGAGTACGGTTATAATCGTTTTCGCGCGAACTCCCGAGTGTTTGCGCTGACAGATTAGCATTGAAAGTTTCTTCCGTCACGTTATCGCGTATTTCGCAAACGATAGGTTTCGGAGTAATTTTCGCAAAAAATAAGTGGTACGCATGTGGAACAAGAGACTCACCAACATAATCGGGCGTGCCCAAAATTTCTCGTATGTCCGCTCCGTGGCTGATGTATCGCGATATGCCAAAGTCGCATAATTTTACGTCGCAGTCCGGGAACTCTCCAGTAAGTACCAAATTTTGCGGCTGGAACATTAAAAAGAAAAAATCTCAATGAAGAAAATAATTCTTTATTATTAAATAATATAACAATAAAAACTGCCTTGTCAAAATAGAATTTATGTACATACGGTTTTTTTTTTTTTTTAATTTGCTAAGATGTAGCCTACTAATTTCGTTTAGCTATAAATTTATATATTATGCACTTATATAATTTAAAAAAATTTCACAAAGCACAAAGCGTGGCCTGTAAAATTCACGGAGAAGAAAAGAAACGAGAATTTTATCTCCCGGTAATCTCCCGCAACAATGTCAATTTCCTGCCACGAAATAATATGGAGAAAGCGAAGCTTCTTTTCTCGAAGGAGGATGATTCGGTATTCTCTTTTCTTGTCGGTTAACAAACGGACAAAGCGCTCTTGGATGTTTCGTGGTCCCAGCCAATTATCAAGAGACACGCAGGAACGAACGGACCGAAGCATTTTTCTCTCTACCCAATGCTTGAGGAATTTCGGCGCCACCATGAAAGTGTATGTAGCAATAAATTATCCTATAATTGTAATTATACATTTCCTTCTTTAAGTTAAAATACAGTCGTGCGATCATTAGTTCGCGGTTTAATTTTAGCCCGGTAGCCTCGAGCACATTCTACTTTGGTGGAATTTTAATTCGGATCTTAATTATATCGAGATATCGCCCGACGTGCCTCGCAAAGTTTCGAAAAATAATAACTTCCGCGTCGAGACTTCGCGATAGATATTTTTTTACAGCGGCGCGGCGTATGATTAATCGTCGAAGACCGACGAGGCGGAGAAAGAAAAACGCGATGCGGTAATTTTTGACAATCAGGTGGAAGAGAGAGGCATCCGACAATCACGTTATAACAACGCGAGAGCACCGCGTAGGAGTCTGGCATCATCCGCATCGCTCACGAGGTAATGCCAATGTAAACGATTCCACGATAAGAGAAAGGTCGTCGCGCGGCCTAGGAGCGACTCTAGATGCCCACACGTCGTGTTTTTCCTCTCTCTCACTCTTACCCCGGAAAACAATCGAACAATGCTGAAGAGATCACGACGAGGCCAGTGGACGCGACTAGATTGTCGGGGGAGAGCGAGACGAGAGGAGAAGTTCGCCTGTTGCCGGTCCATTGTCAACGCTTCGCAACTGGTTTACGACCACCTAGGTTGCCCGAGAATTATGTCTTCAGTACCGGGTCGCGCGACTCCTAAAGCGACGCCATTATCGAGACGCATTATTAAGGAGAACGCGCGCGGTGAACCACGTGGCGATCGCTTCTTTCGATTATCCGCGAGAACAAAGAGGGAGAAGGGGGGAACCATCGTTGTTATATTAAATGCCTTTAATTAAGCACACCCTAACGTATTGCTCTCGTAAAGCGAATCTTAGAAGAAAGGCAATGAGGAAACTTTATTTCGAATCTGAGCGCAGATGTTTGCCGTGCAGTTTGCAAAGGGCCTAATAAAAGAGTGCGGATCACAATTACGTTTATGAGAGTGACAAAAGTCGTCGGGCCTGCCGATGATCATAAAAAAGACTCAATTAGAGCAAGAATGAGGGGATACAAAACATATGAATCTATTCAAGGTTCGTTTATATTGTATTAATAATATTGTGCAATTAGTGTATTTATATACACGTAGTTTTTATAAAACTAAAATTATATTGAAAGAGAGATGCAGTAATACAGTATCCTATAAAAGTGACGTTATACAATACAAGTATTGTTACAAGCTTTATGACAAATAAATAGCGCTTGTTTTCGTGTGAATAATTTCTTTATAGTAGAAAATTAAGTTTATAATTCTTGTGATTAAATTTTTATATTGATAAGAGAAATAAGATAAATCAAAAGCTCGCGCATAATTGATATTAACATAATTTTCTGTAACAAATCTATACACATTACGCGGACACGTTGAGATGATACATTCTGCAAGCAAGCATCGAGGCATCAAGGATCACGACGTAGTAATGAAGATTGAAGACTTAACGCTAAATTCAAATAAGGTTATTATCCTTATCGCGAATGATGCGAAATTTGCATGATCGATGACACCATTCTTTAAGGGCCGGCCACGAGAAATTACGATTCGTGCTGATATATCCGTACCCCCTGCTCTCCCTTCTTCTTTCTCCCTCTCCCATCGCTCGTTTAAATTTAAATAACATCCGTGGCTTGCAGAATTTTTTCGCGCATGATCGATAACACGGTGGGGCCTCGCCAGGCGGAGATTGTAATGCGCGATGCATACGAGATGCGATTATCTCTCGGGGACAATTTTCCTGGTAATCGATCGGCTCGCCCACGCCCAATTGCCACGCTAAACAGCGACGTTCGAGAAACATGCGAGTCGCGAGAGCTGACGTACGAGCCGTCCGTTAATGGTTAATTATGGAAATGTCTTTGTTCCTTATTAGGGCGACTTCCTGGACTCGCGAGACGCGAATCCCGAATTGGTTTCTACGTCGTATGTATCGCGCGCGCAGAAAGGAAACGCGCGACCGGAGCCTTGGATCAGTAGCAGATTTTCCGGATTCCGCATCACTCGACATTTCAATTGTCCGGAAGCCAAATTAGTGTAATCTCGCAACTCGTGTAATGACACAAATGCACGAAATACAATAAGACATTAGATGCGCATCATGAGATTTCGCTACCGCGAATGAGTTAATTATATATATATATATATATATATATAAACAGGTATATATATTCATCAAGAGTGGATATATAAATCATTATTTTATTAATTATACTTTGTATTAATTTTTAGATACAAATCTGAATTATATATCGTGCTTTGAAATTACATGTAAGGTTGAATAAATGAATAAGAATAACTGTAAAATTAGAATGACGAGGCGCACGAAAATCGAGAAATTAGGACGATGTCGACTTTTTCGGCCAAGCTGGCCTTGCTCCGGTCAAAATTTCGAAAGAAAGAAAGAAACGTGACGCAAAGGAAACGACCTGCGACCTCGTCACGAAAGCCGCTTTTGAATCGCGTTATTCGTCGTGCCTCGAGTAGCTCATGATGAAGCCCGGTCACGTTCGTCTCGTAACTCGGTTTAACGAAACGTAACACACAAACTGAATCCTCGAACGAAGCGAGTATATGAGCCTGTCTGCCTTTGTTATCTCCACACTTCCTTTTACTATAATGCGCGCAACCGACGTTTGTATCCGATAAATCTGCGATCCAAATTTCAACAAGCATGCGTTTCGAATTTAAATCGCAGCTTTAATTATCAATTCTCAACCATTTATCTTATTGTCTACTCAAATCTTGTAAAAAAATTTCCTGGAAATGACCTTTCAAGTATTCTTATTCAAAATCCCACGTAAAAAGAATATTATAAAGATTATGGATGCAATTCCGCGACACTTGAGTGCGCGCATTTAATAAACGACGACGATACGTCGGCGCGCACTCGTCACGTAATCGAGGTAATTAATCGTGGACGAATGTTCGCCGGCTCTCCTATTTTATAAACGAGCAGATCCGAGGTGCTTTGTTTTTTCTTATCGCAGTCTTAAAGCGTGCGCATTCTTTAAAACCTTACTTCGTCCTTAATTAAACGCGCGAGATTGTAAACTCTTGGCATATTTTATTATAAAAGGTTCGCCAAAATTATTGCACCTCTTTACATATTTTCTTTGTCATCTTTGATATTCGCTGAACATCAATCATCTTCCGAAAAATGTCAGCTGTAATAAAATATACTTACAATTCGGATATCTTCTCGCTCGATTAGTTTCGAACGAAGATAAAGCGTAACTTGATCAAATCGATCATTTCTTTTTTCCGCGACTGACATGCTTCCTGCAACATGCCATCTATATTTTACCGTTCTTGCGCAATCTTGTACAACTTCTATAGAAGCTGCATGCGGCAGGCTTGACGTAATATCGATCGAGCGCACCCTTGCGAATTGTAACAGGTGTTTCTGCGCCTCGCAGCGGGCAACTTCTGTCGGATGTTCGCACTTAAGTGCCGCGAGACCCGCGCAAAAACGAAGGAAGGACGTGTGTCATTAAATCGAAAACGCCAACGGCTATTCATCTTATCCGTACAAAAAACATCGGTCCGTGACAATTCTCACGTGGACGTGAGAATTGTCCGTGCGTGTTTCAACTGTGCCACCGTCGCGTCGTGGGGATTAAGACATTTCTATGTAGGATTAGAAACGAGAATGCGGGGAAATATTTTCTATAATTAAGCAGTTCGAAAACGTGTGCGATGTCCCCGTTGGAGAGGCGATCACGAAGAGATTTCACGGGAGTTAACGGAGCAAATTATCTCCACGTTATTATCCGGCGAGGAGTACATTGTCCCCGCAAGAAATCATCCGCGGGATAACGGTGCGTCTTCCGTCTTCGAAATGACGATTCTCTTTCTTTCTTTTTTTTTTTCTTTTTCTTTAGCGCACAATGCCGCGAGAGAAAAGAAACTCGGGCGCGAGATTTTTAACGGCGCGGATGTGCGTTAGACACATCTCGCGCTCGTTAGGCGTGTCAATGAGCAGCTGGTAATTAGCCCCCTGATCCGCTTAACAATGTGTGACACTTCGTGAGCCGCCTCGCGCATACGTGAGCAAACGGCAATTAGTAGCGAGAGGCAACGAAATAATAAACGGTTGGGCGACCTGGTCGCTTTACCCGTTTTCGTTGTCCAGCACGAACATCCGCGGACGTGAGCCGAACGAACGAAAACGGAATATAATTAATTACAATATATGCATACTATTAATTAATCAATAATTTAATTATAATACACACGCGATTAAAACGTGTGCCAATTATAACGAATAATTTTTTTATTGTTAATAGTAACATTCGTTAAAATTATATTGCCGAGCGTGTTTATGCGCGAACAATCAATATTTATGTCTTGATATTTTTATGACGCATAAGTCAATTTGAAAGATAACGGCGGGAGTTCTTTCTCTTTCCTCTCTCTCTCTCTCTCTCTCTCGTTTGTTCGAACTTTATTGCGTGCCTAATATGCCGGAGCACGCATACGAGCACGCAAGAGTTTCGCACGCGCGGCCGAGTTGTTGCCCGCCTTCCCCTTTTCTCGACCGCCGGAAGTTTCAATGAACGCGAGAGACGGATCCTCATAAATCCGCCGGCTAAAAAGGCGTCGGGCCTTGCAGGCGGTCTCTCCGCTATCTTGTTTTTGCGCATTTAATTTTTGCCCTCGAAAATCTTGCATTGCGATTCGCCGTTTTTCAAGGTTTTGCGTTAAACGTATTTTTTCGTTCGTTTAAAGAACGAACAGTCTCCTCTTTTAAGACTTTAGACCTTGCTTGAGATAAGTAAAAAATAATGATTTACATATGAATATACATGTCTGTTCATAATTCTAAGCAGAGATGTTAGAATCACAATCAGAAGGAATGATATATTTCGACAAAAAGAATAAAACATAAGATATATTATATTATATCGTTCTTAATTACCTTGTTTTAATCATCCTAATGAGTAGCTCAATAAATAAACATTACGTTGAGAAGTGATTCGCGCTAGCTACATGCGTTAATACATACGCACGATGCGTGATAATAATAATTGATAAATGCCCCGGTTGATAACGTATATCGCGACGACATGCACGTTTTATCTCCGCGTTATGGTAATAAACGCTGCTCGTGGTAATAAACGAGAACTCATTGGCCATTATATTCGTGACACGGGAAATACGCGCACTAATTCGCATCGCATTTTTAACTGACTAATAAATGCGATAGCCTCCTTTGAACTTTACAGTACGTCGAATAATAAAAATATTTGATCATTTACTCGCGAGATATATATGTGTATATAAATTCGTTATTTCAAATAATTAATTCTTTGTTTAATTAGCCGCTAGCGTTACGAAGAAATACGATGTTAATCGACGATTCGTAGGAATTAATTCGAATGAATTGATCGGCAGTTTCCTTCGGGCAATAAACGCCGATTGCTTTATTAAAGCAAAGTCGGACATCCGTCGCTTTTCATCGGATTTTTCATGGAAGAGAAGGCAATCGACCCTGCTCGCGCGAGATTCATCAATGAATCGCTCGTTGGCCTCGCGGCGAACTGTTACCAGGAACTGCATCTCTCTCAATGTATGAAGGAGAGAAACGATCGATATATACGCACATAGTACGTATGCGCATGTGTATATATCACCGTTCGTTCATTAGGCAAGGCGGTGAACTCGATGAAATCGATTCATCGAGCTCTTAATGGGATATCCGAGTAACTTCACCCGCGTACATTCTTACGTGCTCGCGTTTATGGCTCTAGGGTAAGTACCTACGCGTGCGTGTTGTTTGCGAACGCCAGAGAACCGATATTACGCGAATCGAATGTGCAAACAATATTTGTTAAAGCTGCCCACACACAAGACACATACGCGATATAATATTTTTCTCTTGGCATTTATATTAATCGCGCTCGTTACACGACGAGAAGCGCTTGAGGGATTTACGACGAGAACGATCTTATTGTAAGCGGTAAAAAGTTGATGGCGCGATGTCTCGGTTTGCTATCGCGCGTATGGCTCTTTCTCTCTTTAAACGTGCGATATTTTAGCGTCTCGCTCGGAGAGGCTAATATTTTCATTTCCGTAGGCATCTTCCGTAGACATCCAGTTCCGATTGCAATTCAACTTTATATCTAAAGGAAGGAGACGTCGTTGGGGCTACAAAATCAGTGTAATTGTCGTTGTTATATCGTTGCATAGATATCAAAAAAATCTTTGACACTTGTGACGTAACATCGCTTGAATGATTATTATTACGTTCCCCGTTGCATTACTCATCACTGATATTGCTGCTGCTGCTGTTGGCGAACACGTAAAACTGCGACAAGCACTAAAACGTGTCGCAATTACTTAGCACTTCATTACGGGCTATTCATTTTTGTACCGTGTCACTCTTCGCGATTTTCTTTATTATTGTTCTAAAGAGTGTTCCACCGGAACAAACGACACGCGCGAGCGCGGATGTTGAAATTTCGGAGTACGCGTTGTTCTCTCTCTTCTTCTTTTCTCCTGTCCAGATAATACTGAACAGATCCGTAAGGTAACATGTGTAAGAAAAAAAAAGAATTTTTATTGTTACGAATATACAGGAGAGAAGTAGATGCTGTATCAAAATGAGATGCAATGTCGAAGAAAATAAAGTGTGATAATTGATGTCTTGTGTGCAAAATAATTTCATCGAGAGTTTCCGACTAAAAAGTTTCTACTGCGCAATAAAGTGAAATTAGGCATTACTCACTATCTTTACAATGAAATATCGACGCTAATAACGCAGACGTAGACGTACGCTAATCGTATGCCATATTGCTCGGATAATTAGATTCGGGAAGAGAAAGAGAGAGAAAGGGACGCGTCGCTTCGTACGACAGGATTAGCTTTTGCCGCTTTGCCGGCTGCTCTTGGCCAACCCAGTTGTCATCTTGCGACACCTAAAAGGTTACTAATTGACCGAGAAGTGTGACGATTAAAAAAGAAAAGTATGCGAATAAATGTTCCAAAGTCTCAGCCTGCTCTGTCTCGCGGTGAAAGGATTAGCGTGTTCGTTAAAGAGCGCGCCAGTCAATTGCGAGTCCTTGGCGAGAGACCGCAAAACGATTTCGCGAGATTCGAGGGGGAACGTTGATTTTCGATTCGCGACACCCACACACGTGCGCGCGACCCGGGTCAGGGGAAAGGCGCGACGATAAATATGTAATAGAGCGCGATTATAAAAGTAGCCCCGCTGCTATTTCGCGCCGATTTTATCGCGATATTATTGCGCGCGTCTATTATTAGCGCGCCGTAATATCCTCGCTGCTCCCGGCTCGCTCGCACACGTTTATCATTCTCGGCGGCGATTTGTTGCACGAATAAACAAGTCGTCGGCGAATTAAATTCGTAACGATATATCCCTAACTACGAAATATCTACGCGAGACCGAAATTGCTCGCCCACCAAGAGATTTCTCTCCGAGAACGGACGACCTATTTGTAACGCGATTGCGATCAAGATATTCTGTCGTCGAGAGAGGAGAGCGTTTTATTTCGCTAAATACACGACGATAAACATTAATTCAAATTTAAACAGTGACATTACTCTCTTCTGTAGTTTGGCTCCTTCAATTTTAAGAATAATTAGATCGATAGGATTTTCGAGAAATCTCGAATACGCTCCGGACATTATCAATTGTTTAGATCAGATACTTGTTGTTCTTTCACGATTCATTATATTTTTTTTTATTGCCTTTTATAAAATTGACAACAATTAAATCATAAATCGTAAAGATGATACTTTGATAGTCACGCGCAAAAGGCTTCCAATTCTGACGGAGGAATAAGCAACATTCCAATATACAGCACTCAACTTTTATCGGAATTTTATGATCGCTTCTATACAAATTTCACGGACGAATGCACGGACCACATTTTTCATATTTGCAAGCTCTCTCTCTACTCGATAGAGCGTGCCCTGACCAGCGCAGACTGACCAGCTCTTGTCTATTCTTGAATCAACGGTAAGCATTCCGCGGCTAGAAACGGCCGCAAAGGATAAGCCGCAGAACCGCGGATCGCACAGCCGCATAACGGGAACGATGATTTTTTTTTTTTTTTTTCATTAATATATGCGCGCAATTTTCTTGAAAACCCGGAAAAATCTTTAAAATAGTTGTCGCGTATCAAGTATATAGAAAAATTAAAAAACATATATAGGGTTCCGGCCAGACTTATTTATGAGGAATTTTTTGTTCAGAATTAAGTTTCTTATAAAATCTTAAAGTCTGGCCGGAACGTTTGGACTCACCCTATATGTATATGTATACTCTTTTACATTAGAAAAATAAAATTAAATAAACAAAATGAAAAAGAGAAATCCTAAATTACTTCATTTTATTTATCGCAATTCTACGTCTGTTCCACCTAATTAATATTTGCCAACGTTTCTCATGTGATGGATGTGCATGAGTAACGTTTGGCGAGGCGACTCATCGCGACGGAATGCAAAACGGAACATCAGGATCGTCCGGTTACTTCGGGGAAAGCTCGGGAACATATGGAGACACCGCAATTAACACGACGTGCAAATTCTCGAATTTCCACGGCCGGCGGACGCCGAGCTATTTCATCGCGCGGCGAATTTTCCGGCGCGCTGCGGCGACGGATATAGCTGTTCCGTTTCGAGCGTGAACTAGTACGGTGTGAGGCCGGCTTTAGAAGGCGCCCGAAAGTTCGTGGCCGCCGGCCAAGAAGGCCCCTTGGCCACCGGCCAAGGAATTCGCGTGCATTTTTCCATTCATAACCGCGAAATCTATATTTGGCCGCGACATATCGCGTGAATTCGTGGCGCGGCGTTATTTTTAGGATGAACCCCAATGCGGGCTGATTAATTTATTCGCCGGCCAATTGCCTTTCTCGGTCGACGCTGGTCACCGCGTTTTATATTTCGCGTATGTAACGCCGAGATGGCTATTTACTTTCTTCCTTAAATGCAGAGAATCAATCGCTTTCGGAAACTTGTTTTGCCAGACAGCAAAGCGACATTCGCGCGAAATAACGATCGTTTTACAGCAGAATTGTCACGAGAGACGCTTGAAATATTATTGATAAATAATAAAGAGAATGCGGGAAGAAAAATATTATCGTTCGTGCGAAGAATTCGCGAGACAACGTTTTAACTTTTATGAAAAGAAAAGAAAAGAAAAAAAAACAACTGCGCAAAATCGAGAATAAACGAGAATAAATATCGCGTCGAAGTCTCTTCAACCGCATAAAAGTCTGCCATCTATCTCTTTGTATATTTAGTATGTAGATAACATCGCGGTGCAACGCGCGTTTAAAAGAATTCCGCCGCACGTCTGGGCTTTGAGGCGCGTCGATACGTCGAACAAAAGCGCGCGATTCGCCGCGCCGTGTATTTTCTTCGCAAAATGCAAAAGCCGACTGATGCATCTGGCCGACTTCCAAAGTATATCGAAGCCGTCGAAGGCTTATTTTTCTCGGCGCGTTCCCTCAATGGCAGCGCGAAAAATAAACGCGCCGCCGCGTTCGCTCTCTCGCGGGTCAATGAATCGAAAACGCCGTAGAGGGTATATCCGAGCAATGGATGATGATTCACTGCTGGCCGAGACTGACGTCTCGAGAAAGCCGCGATATTCCTATCCGTTCGAACTAATAAAGCTGCCGTCTTGTCAAACTAACGATCCGAAAATTTCGCTTTGACAAATTTCTGCCTCGTGATAAAACCCGCATAATAGTTGCTTTCATAATGACGAGTCTTTAGCTGAAATTGCTCATGATAACACAACAACGCTCGTATCATTTGTACAGAAAATTATCTTATCGGTTCAAAAACACCGTGATATCAGGATAAATCATCCTCGTTCAAACGCGTAATCGAGTCGCTTTTTATCGCGATAGGATCGATAAAATTCCACGAAGGTCGAAATCGTGAGATTACGATCGTTTAATTTCCAATGATTGTTGTAAATGCAAAGAATCTAATGACGATAGTTAAGACGCATAATTACAATGGGACAAATTTTATAATGAGCGCGATACTGATCATAAAATTGACAGATATTACTGATCGATGATGAATTGAGCGATTAACGTAAACTTGCGAAAGCCGAGTAAATTGGATTGTATAACCATCATCATCGTTATGCGAGCCACGTTAAAAGGAGACATGTACAGGATCGAGAGATGGAAACGAGCGAGAGCGTGGCCTGTGTGCGTGTACATCACCGCCGGAACATTATTAATACAACTCGCTTACCTTGGCTCACCCATATCGATCACGCCGATAATCGATAAACACGTATCTCGTCGTATACCTACGCGCGAGTGCAGTGTGCAAATTGCAAATTGCAAATCTTCGCCGTCAAATAGGAAAAACTGGTTGTCACTTGGCGCGACACGTCGTGTATTATGACGCGCGTACGAAATTCATCGTCCCCTTCGGCTACTTCGCCGATCGAGACGAAATTATTCGTTGCGCTTGTCATTTCTTTTTTTTCACGGCATACAAAAGTTAAAGAGAGATTTATTTCGGATCATTGTTACAATGAGAGTTTGAGCTGCGCTAAACAAGTTATTTTTAGCACCGAAGAGATTACTATTTTAATATTTAAATGGCGCCTCGACTCAATTGCTTTTTTTATGGTTCGTTGTTCGGCGACTCCGTCGCGTCGAACCAGTTATTCTCGAATCCTAAATCTACCCCGTCTAAAAACGGGTGAGATATTAGCTCAATTACGTGACTTTTATGAAACGTCGCGGCTGTTTATGAATGGAGCTCTCTCGCGTCGCAAAGCGAGGAATTATTTTTAGTCCTCGAGAAAATTGTGCAGGACTCTGAATTCGCTTATAATGCGAAACGTCATATTGTCCTCGAGGCAAGTAACGACAAAATACGAGGGACTATTTCCGTACAGACGTCCTCTCGTACGTCGCCGCGTACGAAAATATTTCGTGGGACGGAAATGTCCCATTGGCGCCCGCTTAATTTCGTCGGCATTCCATCGTCACACGTTGTTTCTAGGCGCTACATCATTTCGTAGATCGTGCACGTGTTCGCGCATGTATCATCAATTTTTTAATGGAATAGTCGCGTCGTCGATTTACCACCCGACCTCTTCCATCCCCCCAAAAAAGTATCGTACGCGCGACACGGCGCTCGCGCGATGACGTTTTAAATGGAATTTAGAAACATCTCGGGGAAAGAAGCGCGTGGGATTAGATGAATCATCGAGAAATGTGTGCGGCTCTCGATACGTACTCGATCTATTTTCATTTCTTCCACCGCGAAGTGTCAGGTGACATAACGGCGTGTGGACGGTAGCATACGACTAATTTCAAATGTTCTTTCTCTCTCTCTCTCTCTCTCTCTCTCTCTCTCTCTCTGTCGGTGAAATCTATGCGGAAAAATGCGCACATAAAAAGAATGTACGCATATAGTTTCTACTTTCTAGAATTAAGCTTAACGATTGAGAAACAATTATTTTAGCTAATTGTTTCTCAATCGTTAATGCATTTTATTTTCTCACGTTTATGAGTATATAACTTTAATCGCGCCAAAGACAACGTATATAATTTCCTACACTTTGTGTAATCAATTACATATGAGCAAAATATATCTAACGCCACCGTGATGAAGTAATTTTGTCTCGTTTCTCAATTTTCATTGATAAAGTATATGTGTTACCGCGATATGCAATGATGTACGTAATCGTAATTATGTTCACACAAGAGAGACGATCGAAAAATTTATCTATCTATAAAACGTGCCACATAGCCGCAAAGTGTATATCGCTGTCGACACATAAGAATCTTACGCTAATCAGTCGTTTGGCAGAGAGTGCCGCCGCGCGCCACAACGTAAACGTTTACATAACGATTTAGGTCGATCGTGCGGGCCGCGACACGAAACGCGCGCGTAATCCCGTAGCTGAGAAATTGCCAGAGGCGCCCGAAATGTCGTCGCTCCCTTGCCAGAGAATCTCTTTCTCGCGCCGTCCCAAAGTGCAGCGTCCGCCGCAAATTTGGCGCGATAAAGATGCAACCGACCCCGCCGAGTCTTCGGCCGAGATTCACGGACGCTTTTTGGCGAGAAAGCGACGCATTCTTTCCTCCCCTCCCCGATATTTTCACCGATGAAACTTGAACTTTCCTTTTTTTTCCGGACGCTTTGCCCCTCGTAAAAATTATCTTTATCGCACCGAATCGCTAATTCCTTCACATTTTAATCATGATTTAATTCATACATTGAATTGCTAAAAGTTCTCTCTTTGTGCGTTCTTTCCAAGAGGTGCAGGAAAGAAACGAGATAAGAATTATTTACACGAACGACAATCTCCGCCCGTTATCTCTCCTCGCTTGTTATTTTTAACATGTGAAGATACCGAAGAAGCGAATCTCGTGCAGAATCTCGCTGGTATTTTCAACGATCATTCTCCAATATCTCAATCGTAAAAATATAGGCGCTGATACCGAAAATTTAGTATCGCTCATAAAACCGTATTATTATTAAGGGCATTGAATTATCAAAAATATTCCCATCAAAATAATCATTCAATAATTTTTGAAATTCATATTTAAATCTAATAAAAAAGTTTTTATAGTAAAGTTATTATAATACAATTAAACATTATAAATATAATATTAATATTATAACTAAACATATATATATACGTATTTCGAAGAAAAATTATCAAGAGATGTTGGATAATATTTTATATCCTTTGACATACATATACAAAGTTTTGAGTATTTAGTAGTCGTACTTTTTTCGCATCTCGTTAGCCTGCCTTTACCATATAAATACTTGAATGTTTGAAAACTTACCTTGATGTCGAGATGAGCTACGTTCAGGGAATGCAGAAAGGCTATCCCGTCCAAAATCTGCTTCAGCAATCTGGCAACCTGCCGCTCCTCCGGAACTTCATCTCGGTCGAGTATCATTTGTAACTCGCCGCCAGGAGCCCTATTGCAATAAACGTATATCTGTATCTCGCGCGACTCGTACAATATTTACATTTTTCGCATATGTATTTTCTCACGAGACGCACCGCGGGGGCTTAATCTACAATATATAAAAATTTATTCAATTCAACGCGTCAGAACGAATCAATGCGATTCGCAATTTTACGATTGACCCATGCACGCGATATACGAACGCTTAAATCACGAGTTTATGCTCCGTCCTACTTTTTAAATAATTAACAGAGATTACGAAATGTAGAAAGTTACACGATACGCCATTATAGTCAGTAGCCGCCTCGCCATTCAGTTTTATTTTCTTTCTTCGTCGCACGATGCATATATGTAATCGAAACGTAACTATCTTTTCTGTGTTTTATCGCGCGGAAGGATAAAAGCGAGTTTTTTTTTTTTTATTCGAGATCCAAAGACTATGATTTACGACGATTCGATCGGAAATGTAGGCGGAGACGTGGAACGTCCTTGTACTTACAGTTCGAGGACGAGCACCATCTCGGTGTTGGTCTCAAAGACCTGATGTAGGGAGACAAGTCGAGAACAATTGGCCGCGGCATCCAGCACGGCGACCTCGTGAAGCGCTTCCGCTCTGAGCTCCTGGGCCCGTCGTCGTTTCCTCAGGAACTTGGCGGCCCACTGCCTGCCGCTGGACCTTTCGCGGCATCTTCTCACCGTCGCGTATTTACCTCTGTAAAAGAGAGAAAAAAAAAAGATGTAAGTTTTTAATATTACATCGCATACATATATATTAGGAATAATTTTTATCGACGTTTGAAGAAATCAAATTTGAAGGCTGACAAATCACAAGACAAATACTTGTAACTCGAGATTGTCTTTAGGTCGCGCATCCGTTCATTAAAAAGTTGATTGCGGATCACGGACGTTTCATTTCACCGAGAGAATAATTGAATTTCATAATTTTTCTAGGCGCAATCTTGACTTTATAAACAATCGGTGTGTGTCAGCGCGCTAATTACTGTAATAATTTACGTCTCTATAGTCGACACATAATCATTCTAATGAAGACACCGAGAGCCAAGCAAAAATAATATTGCACGAGGAAGTCGCGTTATACCCGTCAAACGATCGCTTTCACTGTTTCCGTTAATAACGAGTTTCTTTTGTGCTTTCCTGATTACAGATAGCGCAGTACGTCAAGTGCGAGTCACGGAAAAAGTTTATATATATAATGAAGATTGCAATGCATAACGTATTAAAATTCTCAACTTTTTCCGCTGTAGATCGAATGACAAATTGCGACCGCGAATTGGAATCTGAGATTGAATCGCGGAATTGAACATTTCCATGTAATATACAGAGAGATTGCAATTGATCACGATATTGAATCCGGCGATGTGATTGCAAAAACTTTCCAATTATGCGGAGACCAAGAACGTCCTACATACGCCCGCACGTTAGGTATATAATATCGAAACATGTGCAAAGTTGTGAATCGTCGCGGCGACAATGTAACTCGGTGTAGAAAGGATTTTTCACGGAACGATACCCTCGGGCGTAATAATACGAACGGATGTCATAATACCGTTATCAGCCTCAACGTCACGTCGATATTGTGTAAGCCCCGAGAGTTATGTGTACGATTCGCGCAAGCAGACACGCTCGCGCGCTTCGAATTATTGTATTTAACCCATTTGCATCATAAGCGCATATATGCGCGCATTTTGCCTGGCCACTATCACCGGAGCGCGCATATATGCGCTCATTGCACGTGCGCATTTATCAACAGAGCGTATATTATACCCATGCGTATTTGGCTCTCAGTCAATGAAAAGAGGTGATCGCGAATAGTTTCAGGGTAAAATAACTTAGAAAAATAAAAAAAAAAAAACAACAAAAAAAAAGAACAATTACACCATGTTTATCATTACCAGGAAGATTTAGGGGTCAACATTTTCCAATCCTTATTGAAACGAATTCATTAAAGAAAGCTCGCAAACGCTGTGTAGTTTGTTTATTAGAAAAAAAAAGAAAAGATACATTTTATCAATGTGATAACTGCCATGTGGCATTATGCCTTGACCATTTCAAACATTATCATGTTGTGCAAAATAATTAGATTTTATTCCTCTTAAATTATGAATCTATAATGAAGTAAAAATTCTTTATTTATGTAATATTGCTTTTGTTTTTAACATTTAAAAACATTTTCATTTAAATGCAATCAAAAAAATTTTTGGTGATAAGAACGAATTTTTCATTTTTCTGTGTGATGCAAATGGGTTAAGCACCCCTCTCTGTTCGATCAGTGGAATCTCTTTGTGCCCCTTCCTTCGACCTTTCCATTTTTTCCCGAGACCGCGCGATTTTAAAAGCAAAAAAAAATCAATCTCCGCTCCTTTATGCGCGCGAAAAAAAAATCGTAAAGCTCGAGATAGTTGCGTTAATATGGGAATGCACACACACACACACACACACACACACACACACACACACGTTAATTCCGTTGAACGAGAAAAGTTCCATCGCACGCGGAGTCTCGCGAGCGAGAAAATTACTCGCTGTAATCCGACGATCTAAACAGACGTTAGAAAGCGAACTCGTTGGAGCAATGCACGTAGTTAGTTGTAGTATCCGCGGGCCTAAATTCGAGCAGCGTCATAGTAGTGAAAGCACGCATTTACGTTTATTACGTAAAGGGTTGTCGCGGCCCGTGAGAAAGTGCGACTTCGGAGACGGAGCTTTGCCTGTACCGGTAATGGGAGCTCATGTTTCCTATTCCCGTCCATCCCGTGCGATGAAAGATTACTTCGCACAATGCAATACGCTTCGATTTGAAAAGATCTCAATAACAATTTTGTTTGTCGCGCGTTATATCTGTATATTGTAAAGCACGTAATTGGAAGGAAGAAGGATCGATGACGCGCGAACGGAAGGGAAATCAATGCGCAATGGCAGAAATGGAGAGTGCGTGACGAATGGCAGAATGTTTACGTAGGAAGCGTTCATCGAACGTCATTCATTATGTCCGAAGATGGGAAAGCGCGCGCGCGCATTCGCCTAAGAAAGGGACGCGCGGGAAAATATCTTTCGTGGATGTCGTCCATTAAAGGCGCGACATGTCCGAAGGGTCTTCCTCGGCAAGAGATGGCCACCACAGTCAAGAGATAGATACGGCACGAAAGGACCGCCCGACAGGCGTCAAAGTAAGCATCATTAGTGGCCATTGTCCACCAGACGATATCCCGCGGAGAACGGACGGGAATGAGATGGAAGTGGAAACGCGCCGCGTCAATATTTCTCGGCTCGTCCTCTCGGCGATCCTTTTTTTATCCAGACGACGCCATCATACATCGCGATACTTGGATAAGTTAATTATAACTTAATTATAATTACAATTTTAATATTCTAATATAAAATTAATAATATAATTTTAATATTACATTATAATATAATTATCATTTAATATTAATATTAATTTATTTTTTAATAACTTAATTATAATATAATTAATTATCGATAATAAATTGTGATGTGACAAAATATTTCAAAATAAATCTGTTAAAGCGCGAATATATTTAAAGTAAAAATATTTAATTATAATTTCTTTGCTGCAAGCTTTCATTATCAAAGCCTATAAAATACGCAGTTAATAATGGACGATTTCGTATTACAAGTGAGAACCGCTGGTCACGAAATGTAGGTTGGCAAATGCGATCGCGACTTGTGAGAGCGAATGATTCTCTATCGAGGCGAATCGTTATATCGTGTTCTAATTACAGGTTGTTAACGGCGGCGAACCCACCTGACATATGTCTCTCTCTTTCTCTCTGTACGATTGTTGAACAAAGGGAATGAGGAGGAATGACACGTGTCGTGACACAGCCGGTTTCACGATCGCGCGCGCGTTACCGTAGGATCGTGGAGAGGGTTAACGATCGCGCCTCGCGATTTCGATTGCAATTAGCGATCTAATCTCTGACAGACGTCGCCACCGCGCAAATCCTTCCGTTCCGCTCGGCGAGCTTCTCCGCTCGAAGGGAGGCATTGATCTTTCTTATCCGCAACTCGCGTGCATTCCCAACATACATACACATATATATATACCTACACACACAAAAGCAATTTAATATTAAGAGGAATGTAATTATGGCAGATTTTTTTTTTTTTTTAAAGAGCTAGTTGAAACGTGAAACACGATATCTGGATGTTGTCGTGTTTCATCGGAGAGAAGATATTGCGTAGATCGTATCGATTTCATCGAAAGATCGCGCTCGTGAAAAAGTATCTATACCAGTTTCCCAGAGTAGTTATACGCGTTTTATCGGGAAAACACGTTCGAGCACCGTTATATCCGGCCAGGTCGTATCGTTAACTCCTCGCACGTCGCAGAGGCGTAATCCGCGATTACGCGACGCGAAAGCAGAGTCGCTAAACTGCCATGTGCGTGACGACCGGCCTTGGATAAAGTCTCGGTAAAGTGGGGGCGAGAGAGAGATTCGCTTCCGCGAATCGCCGTCGCATCGACGAATGATAAACCGTGACAAATCGAAATCATATCATCGGCGATAGGATAAGAAACCGTTCCGGGAGCAAGAGAAGAAGCTCGCTCTACTCTCGCAATCTCGCCGCCGTCTACCAATGGCGCAACTGTAAACTTCAAACATCGCAATGTTGACAACAATGACGATGACGTATTATTATTATCGCAAGACTGTCGCATTGCTAGTGCCCTATCGCACTTGGAGATTAGCACGGCGAGTGGAGGTGCGGAGAGTAAACCGCTGATTATTATACTATCTGCCGTTCGCCGAAGAGAGAAATTAACTTCTGCGTTGCTTTCGTCGCACGAATGAAGGCGGCATCTTCGCCTTCATTTCAGACTCGTTCGACGAAGCAATCAAATTGAGAGAAGGAAACCATGAAACATATCTCGATATGATTTCGCCGACAAAGAAGCCGTCGTTCATTTCATATGGTTATACATATATTTATTTTTACACAAGATTATTTTATGGTTCATTACTTTCACAGCACTTGCAATTTAATTTTTATGTTTGTGATGAAATTCAAACAATTTATTGGCACAGTTATTTGTCATTCGGTCTAATTTTATTAACAAATTGACAGGTGTGATTTTTAAAATATAGTTTAAATTATCGCGCTCTTTTTTATTCTCGGGACGGATGCATCTGCGAGGCAATCGCACACGCGTTAATATCTAACGAATGAAAATCGAGCGGGCTTGTTGCATAAATTTTGAAGTTGCGATTCGATCCTTCCACCTGTCTGTTGCAGCTGCCGTCTGTCTATTGCCGTGGATTTTATTGCTTACAATATCCCCTTCGCAGACGCGCAGGTGTCGACCGAAACTTTGGGTGATATACCAAACTGTGCGAGTTTATAAATATTGCTTTTAAGACGATAAGAGAAGACACACACGAAAAACTTACCTGACATTATTAATGTTGTCAAACTTTTATGGTTTCTTTTATTTATGGTTCTATATTTCATTAACGGATGATTAATTCGAATTAATAGAAATATTGTAATCGATCAATTGCAATAATATATGGTTAAAAACATGGAAATTGAGAAACGGCTTCTCTTTCTTACGCGCCTATCGCCTATCGGACTCGCGGAAACGTCCATATCATTGCACTGCCTTCGCTGGCTTTTAGCCGAATGGAACGTAATGACGAGATCGACGAGGATGCGACGCAGTAATGAAGCCTTTTGTTGCCACGCATGAAGAATTGATTTTCTTGAAGAGGCTCGTGTTTCGCATAACTATCGGCAAAATATCACCGTATTGAAATTATTTCAAGATGGTGGCGGAAAAAAATTTTAGAAACGACGGGGAGATTCTAATCGTTAATATCGAGCGCAACGAATTCGACGTAATGCGATAGAAAATGGTTAGGGTTTGATGGACTAATAAAAGGTTCTTAAAAAAATCATATCACTTCAATTAGTCGTTTATATGCACCCTTTTCCCTTCGTGCATCCTGCAGATGCAATTTAACGCCTGGCAGGCTGCTACCGAACCGAGGCCTTCGATAATATCGACTATTCGTGTCATTAACACAGGGTCAACGCTTAAGCTGCACGACCGAGATTAAGATTGCATCTCGTTGTGGCGGCCAATAACCCGGTTAAACGTAATCCCGAGATTACATTCGCGTGCGAGTAATAACGCCTGGTTATGATTGGTGTTAAGTGTCAATCTATTAGTTGGCGAATTACTTTAACTGCCATCAGTGTTGAGTGTAATTCGATGCTAATGTTCGGGTAATTCGCGCTTCTTACATCATAACTATTAAACAATATAAAACAAATAAAAATTTTGAAATCAAATTATATATATGACGCGTTTTCAAAATGCTGACTTTTAGAAGACGCAGGCTTCTTATAATCACAGTCAATTCGAAACTAACTTGATTAACATGCATCGCGAATCTTCGAGAGACGATCTCAGAGAGACCTTTCTCATTAGGCCTACCCTCGCGCGAGCGAAAAGTCGTGATTTATTACAGGCGTAGGCACGACTCGAGAGGTTAACCCGATTTCTTTCCACGGTATCCCCCTCCTCCCGAGGGAGGCAAACTCTTGCGATGCACACTCCTGGCCGTCGTCATTAACCTCCGTACGCGACTACTCTCGGACGGAGAAATCCGAGGAAAGTCACGGTCATGACAGCCAGAAGAATGCGCGAGGGATCGTGAGAGTACGTATGGACGGACGGGTCGAGAGGTTTCCATCTCGATCGCGTTTGCCAAGGTCAGGGCTAAATAACGTAGGCGTCATTAACCTTGATCAAGTACTCAGCCATCACTCTGTATCATCATCTGCGGAGAAACCACGAGAAGAGAGCGTGCTTTGGACTCTCCTTCTTTGGAGTCGTTAACGAAAGCGGCTCGTTTTCTCCGAGAATCGCCGACAATTTTGATGCGACCAGATTGTTCGTATTTATATCTTTGACGAAACGCAATATTGTTATTAGGTCGCGGCGTATTATGTATATGTCGTCGGAAGAGAGATAGATAGATAGATAGATAGATAGATAGAGAGAGAGAGAGAGAGAGCGCACGAGTTGATTAATGGAAAAAAAAACTACATTACTTTCCGCTACGGCGAATATTTCATTCCTAGGAACGGCGTTTCAATCAACTAGACGCAGATCTTATCGAGGACATGTGCTTCCCGAGAGCGCGGTGTTTTCTTATGTCATGAGTGTGCCGAGCGCTGTGCCTCGAACGCGGGATATTCCCGCGGGCTTCTACTCGATGCGGGAATTAATGCGATCGTATGGCTCGCCTATCTATCCGCTTGCGATATTACTTTGCATTTCCGCGGAGAAATCGGAGGTAGCGCCATTTCTCGTTTAAGATACAGCGGAAAAAATAGTTGTAAAAATTTTTCAATTATATAGTATCTCATATCTCGCACACGATAAAATGCACATATAATAATATTTCGTCAATTTTATATAAAATAAAAAAAAAGGACCAATGATGGACTCAATTTATATTATCGTAATTTTGCGAGTCACTTTGCGATGAGATATAATGATGCAATTAATATCAAATTACTTACCGTCTAATTAACAGACTCTATATAGATAACGTAGGAAAGCTAGCTTGTGGAGATAAACACTATCTCGTCGCGCATCGCGTCTTCCCATTCCGAGATCCGATCCGATCAAAGCGGCTCATTAATCGTCGAAGGAGGACGGTTATGTTTTGAAGATTCCGCGGACGCATCTCTCGCGGAACGCGAAGAACGGATTCCGGAATGCGTTATCGAGCAGCTCGCTCGATTTTGCGAGCTCCTGCTCTCGCCAATGAGCCTTATCACCGGAGGGAAATTAACGATGGGAAACGACCGGGCACGACTATCGTGCTACCTCTCTTGAAGAATCGGAGAAAGAGGAAAGAGGCGATAGAGTAAGAGGAGGAGTCGATATATCGAAAGAATTTACTGCCGCGGATCAAAGATCGCGGGACCGTGCGACGCGCGAAAGACGCAAAGCGCGGAACGAGCGGTGTGCTCAATAGTCTGTAAAGTCTTTAATTTAGCGGATACACCTCTTGTTCGACGTGCCGATCGAGCGACCCAGCCGGTCGCTTAAAGACCGGTGTGTAAGCTAATGGCACCCGTGATCCTTCACGACTGCTTTTCACGAGCGCGTAGAGTTACGAAACGGCCCCTCATCTCCGCCGCCTGCGTTCACCTCTCGTTTAAGGCCTGACGAGCTTTAAAGAGGGGGATGAAGGACGGGCGAGAGATCCCGGCTCCTCTTCTCTTTTGAGGATGACCCCCGGCTAAAAGCAAAACATCATCTCGCGACTACCGCGCGGCCTCTTCCTCGTCTATCATTACCGCCGCCGGCTTGTCGATCGACTCGCTCGCGGGCAACATTTGCCAGGATTTTGCATTCTAACGGCACTTCACCTCGACCTGACTCGAAATATCAGTTTAGATTTCATTAAAATTCGTAATGTGCGCTTGTGAGAGACTCGCAATTACACTATTTTCTAAGTAAGCGACCGCGCGCAAGCTATCTGCAAAAGATAATGAATTGCGAGATGCCTACATCCTAGAGAAAGAGAAGCCAGCGTGTTCGCACGAATCGCATTAGATCCGGATTGCGACGAGCAGATTTGCTCCGGGAGCAAAACTGGATTGGACGAGAAGGAAAATGAGGGGGAGGGGAATCAAGGGGGATCAAGAAACAGGACGCTAATTCCCCGGATCGTTCGCAAGTTTCTACGGAGTTTCTATCTCGCGAAGCAAGTCGCAACATCATTCCGCGCTACTATATTTACCGCGCACCTACCGATTTTTAACGACATGCCGCGGCTTCCGTAAGAAGCGAAGATGGATCTCCGGTAACTGGCCCTTTTTGCAACGTTAACATCATCAAGCGTCCGCTGGCATGCGCCTGAACGCGGCAAGAAGCGGCTTCTTCCAGGAGGTCCGGATCCGCGCGCGTCGCTTTTACGCGCGCGAACGCGTTTACGATCCCGAGATTCGCTCTTTCCGAGGAGGGAGAAAAGGAAGTCGAGAGGAGAGAAGAGCTATCGTTCAAGTTCGCGATGGCGAGGGCCCAATTTTACGCACCAGGAATCAAGTCGACTGGTGGAGGCCAAGGATCCACCGATAATATTACTGTACGTTCTTCTCCTCTTTCCTTTTCCTTCTCTTTCTTCCGCGAAAAGCATCATCGCATCGGCGACTAGTCTACGAGCTCTGCGAACCACGAAGAGTCGTCCTCGAAGGAGACTCCGATCGTTCCGTCGTCGTGCTTCTACGATCCAACAGATTCACGGATTCTTTCTCTTTTGTATAACATCTGGTGATTATCTTTGATGCGAGAATCGCGGAAAATTGATCATGCAACAGAATTTTACCGATCGCATTTATGTTAGTTTTAAACTACCGCGAAACGAGAATTTCGAGCGGTAAATATTGACTCTCGCGCGACTTTCCGATCCCATTAATTCTTTTCTTTTTTTCGTGTTTACCTTCTTTGCGGCATCGACCTAAATCCTACCAGATCGATCTTCTTGTCCGGAGGGAAACGGGACGGACCCTTAATCGGTTACTTTCGTTCTGACTGTTACTTACTGTACCTTAATATTTAGTGACACTACAATACTTTCACGATGTTTGCTGTTCTTAAAGCAGCGGGCATGGTGATTATTATTTGCGAGTACCGTTCCTCGTCAATATTTTTCGTGTCAGTAAAGATCTTAAGCTCCTGTTATGACTCGATATTAACTTATATCATTCTTAAAGAATAATTGAGCTTAAGATTGAAGCCATTATAATGTATCGACATTCGTTCGTTGGGGAAAAATCTCGATTTCGTCAAGAATGTAATCGATATATGATTAGACTCCGTATATATTGAAGTACGAGACCCTTTTTGTTCGCGTAAACGGAAGCGTTTCGACAACGACTTAAACGCGGTAGTCCCGCGCGGATGCTGTAGAAAGTATATACTTTCTCCGTGGCGTCTCTCGCGAGTGCTTGGTATAGGTGTGTATGACTCGAGAGACGCGCATATTAAAGCGCTTCTCTGGAGATATTATGTCGCTGTGCTCATACACACACACACATACGCATATATATGCCGCAGGTGCAACAGCAGCTATATATGCGCGACAAGCGTTCTCGCTATCTCGCGTAGGATCTCCTCTTTCGCCTTTTTTTTTCGCGCTGCTAATGCTTCTATCGCGGAGACAAAAATTAACTCGGACAGTTTCCTGGGAACGTTAGTCGATTAAATTGTAATTTTATTGCCAGGGTGTAATTAAGATACAAGAAAGTATATGTATACACATATATGTATGTATTATCGTAGAAATTCTGAGCGTTCAGAGAGAAGAATCATAGAGAGCAGCAACATATCCGACACAATGCGAGATTAAACATTATCTGATGGCTGATTAAAACGCATCAATTGCTTTAATGCTTCTCGACGTAAAACTATATTCCATTCGCCCATCCAAAACGACCATTTGGCAATGTTTATCAAATAATGGTATATCGTATCACACCATTGTACATTACAATGCTATTTATCCGACAGAAATTCGTCGGATCCTAATTAATGCCCGCGCTCGCGCGAAAACTACGCATTTCTCGCTCTCGCCCGCATATCCGTAATTTCGAGCGGGAAGGAAAGTCCCGTTCCCACGAGCGCGGATTTACGGAGCGTGGCACGTCGCTCAAATCTCCACGCGGGCCCATTAAAACTGCGTGCACCACGTAGCGATCGTAGGATCAACGACCCTGACGGGGGTCAAGCGTGCGCGCACGCGAGGGCCGGTGGCGGTTGCCCTACGATACAGAGGCGCATCAGGAAATCGGCGCTGACACCGGCGTCATAGTCCTTTACGGCATCCGTTAGGCCTATTCCTAACTACTAAACACGTCAAACGGTCAGTCCGATGACCCCGCTTATACGTAACGACCAGGACGAATCCTTTCTCTCCCTCCGCCTCCTTCTCCTCTTTCAGGATTCAGCTCCTCTCTCTCTCTCTCTCTCTCTCTCTCTCTCTAAGCATCGTTGCTTTCGCTTCTTCTTCTTTCTCTTTCTCTCTCCTTTTCTCGCGCGCGATTCTGTCCTCTACGTTCTCGCTCCTGACTTCTTCGAGGGTCATCGACATTTGTGCACCGGACGACATTGTACGCTGTGTTTCCTCGGTTCGTTGCAGTTAAGGGCCCAGTCTAGCAGAATAGAGAATTGATGATTTTTTGAAGAATATTAGAAATTGATTTTTTTGATCATCGATGTGTTTATTGTGCTTATAGAGACTTGTTTTGATACAAACAATATTTCAGTATTTTTAAATCTTGGATATTTAGCTTTTTTTTATTCAATACGTAGCTCGTTCAAAAATGCATAGTTGAACGATATGACATGGTGCTCCTCGTGTAATTGTATAAAAAACTTTGGTTTAGTTTTATATATTTATTTTAGTAATACTTTAGAGATATTAAATCTAATTTAATTTTTTTTCCATCTATTGAAAGTGAGAAAAATATTAAATATTTGAACATGTTAATGCGCAGAGCTTAAAAAAAAAAAAAAAAATTTCTAAAAATCTTCAATTTTTCATGTTGCTAGAGTAGACTGGGCCCTAAAGAAAGCGCGCTTATGGCGCAAGATTTCGCAGAATAATAATCACGCAGCTTCTAATCAGAGAGAAACGAGCGTGTAAAATAAATTGTATAAATAGATAAGTTACATCGCTCGCGCACTGATATTAGCAATATAGGCGACTCGCGATTTAACGAGGCTGCCATCGCGGGATATCACGATCGTAACGCACCCAGTATTCATTAATATTTCCGTGGCACGATACGAAGCTCCTAATACCGCGTAAGCAAAGCCGCGGGACACATTGTTACACGGATCCTCGTTATCGAACGCGCGTCTCGCTGAGAGAACAGTCCCGGTACGCCTCTCTCTATCCTTCTACGCGAGACTTGGCAATTTCCGCGTCAGCCTCTCAGCTCTCAGCCTGGAGCGGCGAGTAGTCGATGGAGGAGAGTTTACCTCATTACATAGTCCGTAACGCGGAAACCGGAGCGACTTACTCCCTGGCCGCCATTAATTACCGCCCGACCGCGGCGATAATTAAAGAAATTAGCGGATACCTAAGAGCACGGAGAGGAGCGACGTCGTCATCTCATCGGCGCTGCTGACTCCTGCTCTCCTCCTCCTCCTCCTCCTCCTCCTCCCCTCCCCTCCCCTCTCCTCTCGGTCCTCTTCGCTATCTATCTCGCGAATGCAAATTCATTGTGCAACGAGTGCAACGGCGCGCTAGCTGCCGTCGCTACCAACGGTGAAATTCGTTCCAGTTGCGTCGGCTTGCTCGTTAGACGATTACACAACCTTGCGCAACGTCTTCCTCCCATGTCCCTCTCCGCTCTCTTTTTTTCTCACTTTTTCTTAATCCTACGCGTATCCTGCGCCCGAGCTCTCGTTCTTCTTATTCGATTAATTTAATCTATAAATAGTCACCGGCCGGCTGGCTTTTACGAGTCTTGGAACATAATTTTCGCATTTTTCAAAGAAGCCGCGGTGAAAAGGATTTCTAGGCGATAAAATATATTTACCCTTGCATTTATCTGTTAGTATCAATTATTATAGTTTATTATCGTTGTAATCTAGGAAAGGAACAAAGGACTCGGCATATAAGGCATATGACACTTTGCCGCATCCTCGTCTTGCAAAGGAGAGTTTAGTACTCTTGGTGTTCGTCCTGGTTTGTTACGGCGAGCATTACCCTAATTGGCACCGTTCAAGCGGCGATTAGCCGTAATCCTCACGATGGCTGGCGCGTAAGAACTGTCGTTCGGCCGGCAATAAACAATAATTGATCGGTCGGGTTCACGAGCAGAAGGTCGTCCGACATTCGCGCGAAACCGGATATCTCGGGATGCCGAGAAACTTGAATTTCGCGATTGATCTTGATAAATGTTTAAGAATTGGATAAAAAGAATAACGAAGATTACGTCTGCTATCTAATCTGTAAATTCGTTAATTGTCTCGTATTAAACTCTAAATTGTAAGGTAGAAAATACCTTTCTAAGAATGTTATTTTTAAAAATAAATTCTAGTTAGTAATTCAGGGTTAAATAGTTGATCTGTACATTTCACTTTTTATCCTATTCCGTTATTTAAATGTGCGCTTGGTAGAACATGTCACATGCTGTTACTTGAGAAGGGATTAAAATTTGCATAAATGACACCTGTTGCCGTTTTATTGCGTATAGTATTATATAGTTTCATTATATATAGTTACTGAAAGAGACTAAGCGTTGATGTAACGTATCATTTTATAAAACTCTAAAAGCTCAAAAAAAAAAAAATAGAAAGATAATCTAATTCTACAGATAGTCGCGTGTGTAGAAAGTAAAATATTCTCGAGCCTGGCTGTTCTACAAGACTGGTTTTGACACGAGATTAATTGCGTATCGTTGGAGTAATGGCGAATAGCTTAATTATCCAAGAACGTATCGTTGTTGAAAATACTAAACGCATATAATAAATACGGACTAATAATTACGATAACCTATTATTTTGAAGAGCAGCGCCCGATTATTCCGCAAAAAGTGCGCTAAATTTATTTTTTAATAAACTTAAAATGCGCGCAGCGCGAATGGTGGAATACCCGGCGTAGACGGACGCGAGAATAAGTCGCGGCTCTCAATCTCCACGTGTACGTACAATCTCATAGATAAGGCGAGACGCACACTCGGGGACGTCCCGAAGTTCCAAGTGTCATCTCGATGACGAGTGGCGTCGTGACCTCTCGATGGTCGCACGCTGCACACGTGTATCTCGCTCCGAGAAGGCGGCGAGCTGTGACGCGACACGCGAGGCCTTTCTAATCGAGAGCTGTATGTACGATACATACACATACACATGTACACATATATCGGATGTGCGTGCGAATTTACGAGCGACGACTCCGCCGCGTCCATTTCGCAGATCTCGCGAATTCCCCTCGAAATCATATTTCGTTCCCGAGTAATACGCGTGAGATCTATTTCCGAGATACCGAGGCACAACCGGCGGGCTGTTCTGGAAGGCGCGAGTCGTTTACGCGCGAGGGCGAAAAATTGCGAAGCAGCAACAGCAACAGCAACCGAGAAGAGCGGTCGGGAACGCGAGAACCGCCTGTAACCGCGGATGCGATAAATCTCGCGCTAAAATAACATCGTTCCGCGAGTTTTCGCGATACATATCTTGTCCAATCGAGAACTCTCTTTTAATTCGAAAATTTATTTGGCTCCGTAGGAATGTCGCACATTGTCTACGCATTTATCCGTATTTACACCTTGAAACGGCGATACGCTACCATAACTGTCGGTGACTATAACTACTATTCTCTATTTCTAAAACATCAGCCTTAGAAACGCGATAGCATTGAACATTCAAGGATCGTCGTCCCGTGGTGTTTCGTCCTCGTCGTTGTGCGATCAACTCTCCAAGAGTGTGCGTAGTACCGTCGGAATCGAATAAGAAGATCTCGTCGCGAGGCCGAGGACGACGACTGGCGTAGTTAAACGCGCTGCCGCAAATCAAGCGGATGCTCACAACAAAGCCCCCGCGGCTCGATCATCGCTCGTTAGCGCCATTGTGTCGCAAGACTGTGACGTGCGTGCCGCGTTACGCAATACAACGCACGCACGCCACGCACTTGATACGCGGCTGGCTTGCGGCTCACCAGGATCTCTATGCCGAGTACAAAAGTGCGTAGGGTATCGATGTACATGCCGAGTAGCGGTTGTTTTGTCTCCAACCACGCGAGCGACGTGCGCGCGCGCGCGTGTCACTTTTATCCGACTTACTGTGACTCGCGACGCGCTCACGAATACATAATTGCCGACGTAATTCAACGTCACAGCGGAATCGCAATTAATTATGGGAATTAAAAAATCGAGGATACAGACACATTGAAAACTTACTAGAGAATCGCATTGGAAAATTAAATAAAACTGAATGACAAACGCTAATAATGACTCTCTTGTATTCAATACTAATTGATGTTGGAAACTCTTGAAACGTGTGTATTATGCAAAATCTATTTATAAGTTTCGAAAGTCGTTACTCATAAAATAATATATCTTCCATATGGAAAACGGAAAATTATATGTCTTATTATTTTCTTTAATAACAGCTGCAAATATAAATTAATATGATAGACATGACGATAAATTATTATGATAGAATTGACGATGACTTTGTAGCAGCCCGATAATTGGGATGTCACTCGTATTTTCTTATTAAAAATCATCAATTGCACGCAACAGCGCTAAAGAATTATCGATGGTGGTATATTAAGCTTATATAGTTATCTCTGTCTCTTCCGCTGTAATTACAGCTGACGCGAGCATAACTCGTGGTTAAAGATACATGTTTCTTCTAACATGTAAAGAGCCGGTTTGGCACATAGTCACGCGATCGTGACATCAATGAAACGGATCGATTACTTTTATTACTTTTATTATGAAACAACTAAAGAGAGTCTGGCTCGCGCTGTGAGTTGATGAGATGAAGTCGCACGATCGTTACATTGTACGATCTGGACGAAAGATCCACTTAACCCTTTTCGTCACAGCACGGACAGCAATTTCTAAAGCCGCGTTATTATCGATACAATATTAAGTTTTATATAATTATGTAGCAAATAGAGTTACCGAAGAGCATTATAATTAAACTATAAATAATTATTCGCGTAATATAATATATATGTGCGTGTATATGTATACACTTGTATGTTTTTTCATGAAACCATATAATTTTCTTCGCATCTTAAAATTTTAATAATTTTCGTAATGTATTTTATATATACATTTTATAGAAAAATGAAATATGAAAATAAATTTCTTCCTTAATTTCAAAAGTGTTGTTAATTAAAATGAGTAATATTTTCAAAGTTGTATACGATCGCGACCGTTTTATTTCCTCGCGGCACGATCGCGAATTGCTCGAATCGCGGTTAAATAAATAAAAGCGCTCTCGTAAAATGCCGGAGAAGGAGTGAAGGGGTTGATCCTAGGAGGCAGGAGGAACGTCGAATGGCAACAGAATGGTAATTTTATAGGCAGGCTCGTTTTCCGCGCGCGCGCGCGCGCTTCGCTTGACCTTTGGCCTTAACTCCTTTCCTCCACAGCTTCCGATTCTTCACGGATGTCACGCTCGAACAAAGGAACGGCAAGCGTACTCTCTTAAGCAGGCATTTGGATGCCGCGCCACCGCTTCAGGATCGCGCGGAGAGTACGAGGCGGAATCTACATAACGTAACTTTCGCGACGAGAGTGCGTGCTTTCGCCAAGTCCTTGGCTCGCGATGCCGAGAGGAGCGTCGTCTCTTTGTGATCAAGTTTCACGCGCGCGCGAGGAAGAGACAAGTTCTCGTAAACACGGAGATTTCTTCCCGCCGAGGTTGGCGCCAGCAATGACATCCCCAATCTCCTTAAGTCCGATCTATACCGCGCTTCCAAGACTTATATTTCATAATTCTCGACTTTGAAACTCTTCGAGATATGATACAATCTTGATTCATGAAAAAGAGAAATTGAGAATATGAGAAATTTTAAATAAATTCTTGTAAAATCGCTGTTCTTTCTTTAAGAATCTTATAACGAATAAAGTTTAAAAAATGCAATTGTAAAAATGTCTTATTATTCGCGTCGCATAAAGTACGGATGATCGACGATGCACCGAATCAAGGTCGTATCTCGTTAGCGTCGATTACGCTCGAGCGACCGCTCGTCATCTCGACGTAGGGTGAAAATATCGCGTGTGCGCGATGTCGTAAGCACTCGTCCCGATATCGAGATAAGTTCCGCTGCGCGCCGACCGCAAGTCTCTCGTGTGAAGCAGCTTGAGCTTGCTCGTGGAATGTGGTTGATCGGGTAAAAATGATAAAAGTTCCCCCGTTATAGGAAGAGACTAGTTGCTGCAGAATGCATGCACGCGGACGAGTTAAGATTCATCCATGTATATCGCGCTACGTTAATACAATTCGTGCGGAATTAACGAAGAATATTTTAGGAGAATTTAATTAATAAATTATTTCGATATGAATGCATAGAATAAAAAAATTTTAAATTAACATATTTATAATCGTTTCTTAGCGTGAATCAAATTTTTTTATATATATTACATATATATATATATATATATAATTTTATTTTATCCGAATTGAAATATCATAATAATTGAGCAAAAGAAATTAAAAGAGGCTGTCTGGTCTTATAAATAATAATTTATGCTATAGTTCTTTGTTCTTTCTATATAATCTGAATATTGAGCACTATATGATTATGATGATTATGTAATATTCCACTCCGTAACATTCTCCATAAATACGATACTCGTAAAAGCGAATATTGCGGAAGAGTAATTTTCCGCTCTTCCGCCGGTGCAACCATAAGATCGTAGGAGCAACATCGGTACGATAAGCTTCCGTCCGAGAAGCTAACATCCACTTCTTGTGACTTGGGTCCTATTTGGCTTGCAAATAACGCACCTAGCCTACCACGCGGAGCAAAGCGCGTTGTTTGTATAGCGGCAAAATGTGAAACGATGGAAAAACTGGTTAAAGTGTTTACATAATCACTGAACGCATCGACTTAATCGTAAAATATCGCATGGCTATCTATGTCTAAAACAAATTATATTAATTATCTTGAGCATTTACCGAACAAATATCAAGTGGAATGAAACCGATATTAAGTACATCTTTGAATTTTGTGCAAAAATTGTAAATAATTGGCAGTATTAAAATGACTTCGCTTAGGAAAATTTTCCCTAAAATCGCGGCAAAAAATTGCGCTCAGCTTCTTGCACATATTATATTGTATGGATAATACGGTTCAGGATACACAAAGAGCTAATTCGATCGTAATGCCGATCCGCGCTCGCGCCCGAGAGAGAGTCGTTCACCCGGCGCATGACCGAGCATAGGATCTTAGACGAGAAAAGGAGGAAAATGAAGCCGAGGGAAACGAGAACGGGCCTGTTTTGCAAGCGCGGGGCGTTCACGGAGAAGGTTAAATATCATACGTAGTGCTCGGAGCGAAGGAGGCCGGCCAACTGTGCGCTCGAACGATAAAAGGCCGCGCGCGATTCGCCTCAACCTGGCTCGGCTCGCTGGTGATTCGCGTGAAAGTTTAGTTATGCTCGACCACCCGATAAAAATCCCCGTGTGTGAGAACGCGCCGCGAGTGAACGCGTGGCGGTAGTCCCGCGTTCACTCGACGACACACGGATTTCTTTCTCTCCCGACGCGAGGATATTTGAATTTCTTTAGAAGAGGAAGCTATGTCCGTACGAAATCTCTCTGCGATCTTTCTTCGCTCGTCGAGCTGTAAAAAATTATAGCGCATCTTCTCTTCCATTTTTTTCCATCGCTGCATTATTTTTTTTTTTATGTACTTTCCGCGATATATTTATATGCAAGAATCGAATTTCCGTTCAGTCCCAAGTTTCATTCCTATTGGCGTTCCGAGGCTAAGCGCTAAATGAAAGTATCGCGGATTCACACGCTCGCGTCGTAAGGACTCGTGTCTTATCGTCGCGTGCCGATGCGCATTATTTCGTTACGTGCCTTCCCGAGAATCGCCGATAAGCAACCCGTGAAATCCCCCGTTTCCCACGTTTCCAATCTGGTATGTCGCACGCACTCTCGATTTCGCGGAATCGAATCTTTTTTTGGAAAATAGCAGAGGATATATCCAGCCGTACGTTCCGAGCTAATCAGTTTCCATTAATGAGCCTCATTATAATTATTGCACTGTGTTTGATGTACAATCAAACATTAAAGAAAGGCTACCACATATGTCATGTTTATTTTTTTCTCCGTCTTTCTGTCTCTTTCTCTCCCGCAATTAATAATAATAATTTATAAATTAAATTTTTATTTTTTTTTTTCGTAATTGTGTAACATTATAATTATTCATTTGCTTAAATAATGATTGGTTTTTATTTTTAATCTTAATAAATTCTCTTAAAATAAAAATTATTATTTACTGTACTATACCTTTCGCTTATCATGATGTCATTGTTTGATAACTAAGAATCACTCACATTGACACGTAATCGGCAGATTAATTTCATTGTCAAATTATCTATAGAAAAATTCTAGCTCATTCGTCATTTCTCTAATATAATCTTTTTCCCAGGTGTGAAACAAAAAATTGCAATATTAGTTTTGATACTTTCAACCGGTGATCAAATTAATTGGAAACTTGAATCGAAATGACCCTAAGGCGATTCATTTCTCGTGTCACGTTGTCTTAATCGGGTCGTCAAAATCGTCAAAGACGTCGCGAGGCAATTAAAGAAATTTGCATTTGCAGGAGTGGGCCAATTAATTACATGCTACGAAGTCGAAAATCACGAAGGAATCCAGACGACTGTGGACACCGAGAGTGGTCGGTTGGCCCGTCGTGCCGATCCGGCAATCGTTTATCTTCGACCAACCACAGCCGACTTCCTGCTGTCAATAGTTGAAATACAACCGCCCGGCCCGATCGACTCTCCTCAAAATCTTGACTTAACGAGCACAGATAAACCGAGTGAAACCAAATTATCGTTTACCATCATAGGCAATAAATAGGATTATACCGCTGCCTACTTAGGCTGGGTATTTCTTGCCCACCATTCTCACACTTTCTTAGTTATCTTTCTCTTCACACGAAGACTATTCGTAACAACTTTGCCAACAACTAAAGAAAATAAGATAAAACTGAAGGTATAGATAATAAATAATATCACGAGTGAGAAACTTTTAAAGTATAGTATATACATTTTCATAATTGAAATATATATATTTAAAGTATTATTTGTTAGGTTTTATTAAAAGAAGATTAAAGAGATAGAACGTCTAAAAAAATAAAAAACTATAAATAATCGAATAATGATTATACCTCTGAAGAAATCTTTCTCATTTTCTCATAAAATTTGGAAAAAAAAATTTTGTTTTTCCTACTTTAATCAACTAATTTTTTAATCAGATATTTTTTACTTCTTTTCAAAAATTTAATATATTAAAAATGTATATAAAAGTCACAACACAGAGAAGTGGTCTTTTACAAAACCACTGACAAATATTAAATTTTATTAGTTCATTGTTTCTGACAGTAGTAAATTAGAATTTTTATTTCTTAAAGCTCGTAAAATCGCGAGAAATGGTCTGTTTGCAGTAAGCGGCGCGAGAAGAAGAGTTTCTTGAACCAATATTATGTGGCTGGGACGTTAAAAAGACGATCGTTAAGTGGTTAAACGAATCGGCGATAACGGCGGAGAAATTCAAATTACAAAAGCGAGTGGATTGCGCTCGTGGTCGTTATTTTAATGTCGCTGAAGAGTACTCGGCCTCTCCCGATTTAGGCGCGGAAACGCCAAGCGTACAGACGCCAATAATCGGACGTTTTTATCGCTTTCGAGATTAATGCCGCTCACGAACGAGCGAGCGGACATCGACTTCCAAATCCTGCGCGAAGACGAGAGCAAAAAAATAGCACGCGGACGAGAAAGACGAGGGAAGGGCAAGGAAGGAGGACGAGAGAGCGTCCTTCGGGCGGCCGCCGCAGTTTGCTGACCCGGTTCGCAAAGAGTAAAAATTGATCGATTCCATGGGGTGAGGTGGATCCGATGGATACCGAAAAGCACGTGTATCATGGGTGACAACAACAAAAAACGAGCAGATGCTCGCGATCCGGTTTTCTTCCGGAGCTCAAATGCTCGTCCGGCGTTTCGTAATAAATAAGTTTTGCATCGGTATGCGTCTCGCAACGAAAATCAGCAACGTCATTCTGTTGAGAAGAGTCATTCTTCTTGGCAGAAGAAAAGAGATGCTTGTGGACAACACGCGCGTGGATATTTATAGCGCGCTCGTTCTCTTACCATCGAATTTTATCGACGCGCGTAGGACGTCACATCGAAGTTCGTATCGCGACAGCGATCAACCCACTGTCTCCTCGCTGCTTCTCTCTCGATTAAGACTCAACTATAAAAACTGAAGGGCGGTAAATAGGAATTCCTAGAAATATCGTCTCGTCATCGATGAATCATAATTAGCCGTAAAAGATGTTGCGTTAAATCACAAAGCTGGTCCTCTCGTCAAATCGAGTCGGCCGTTTTAAGAATATTTTACTCGGCGATGAAAAAATTATCTCCAGCATAATTTCAAGAGAGTAATTCGGATATTTTTGTTTTTGCGATTTATGATTCATGAACAAGCAAGGATATAACAACGGAAGTCTGCCTGATCTCGTGATGAGTTCGCGAACTGTCGCGACAGCGGCCGACAATTATGCGAATAAATCTCGTTGAATAGAATGCGCGTTACATGCACCTAAACGGTATTACTAGTTTTTGCGCGAACTCGTATAATATATATACGAACGCACACATATATATATATATATATTGCACCACTGTCACGCATCCGCATTTTATTATACCGGTCTTCAAGAATGTTTCTTTCAATCAAGGGAGTACTTGAACTTTCTCAGTGTAACGCGAGCAGCCTCGAAACTAACGGTACGAAAGTCACAATGCCAGAATCTTTCGCGATTCAGGAATAGGCTCTTTATCTCTAGTCTCGTCTTTTCTGGCATTACGTAAATTACATAAATCGTAGACAATCTTAATTCTTCGTTGTATCCGAATCGACTGCCAATTGGCGCGGGTGGTCGAGGTGACTGACTTTAATCGTGCGAAACAAAAAGAAGTGAAGCGAGAAAGGTGAATCTAATAACAGATGCCAAAAAAACAATCGTCTCGATAATATTAGGAAGCGCGAACACCGGCCAAGAATATATAATAATTCGTTATATAAATTTTTAGAGATGCAACACTGCGCTGATTTTAATTACGAATGCAAATACTCGCCAATGTTTCGTTTAACGAATATATTACTTAATAATATGTTAGACTTTAAGAACGCAAAATAGGAAGTGTGTATTAAATTGGCATCATAACGCAGCAGAAATGCGCTGAGTGTCACATATTTTGCATTACATAAATTTAACCAATCAAATTTATGTTCCACGTAGCCAATACTATAAATATTTATCGGATTGCATACTAAACTTCAAAACGTTGCGTCATTCGCTTCGATGATATTCTCGCTGATGTAATAGAGAGAGAGAGAGAGAGAGAGAGAGAAAAAAAATTTAATTCTTCGACAAAAGTACGCAAAATGATCGATGCTTTCTTTAACGCTAAAACATCAAATCGACACGAATATTTCGAAAGGTAAAAAATGCATGTATCTTTGCGAAAGTTAATAAAAAAAATCAAGGTTTCGCGCGCAAATGGAGAGAAGTATTGCACTTGATGCGATCCTAATTCAACGTGATTGATATTCAGAACGGGCGCGTTCAATTACTCCCACTCCTCGCGTACAAGGGAGAATTCCGCCCAAGGATATCGAGTTTCAACCGAGTTTGAATCGTTGCAACGTGCCATTATCGTCGCCAATCCCGCAAACACCTAATGAAACGTTGAGCACGCGCGTGTGACAGATCGACAATGTCGTTAATTCTCGACGACGTACAATTTACTCGATTTTCAACGCATTCCCGCAAAAGTGTGAGCGACAAGGCTGTGACCGGCAGGGGCTGCCAATTGGCAACGGGACGCATTTCAAGGGTTAAACAACTCGAACGCGATTGCATAAGGCTCGCTTGGACCGTCGACGACGATCTGTCGTCGTCAACATCATCGTCGTCGTCGTCCCGGCGCCCCGAATATGGCCGGACACGGTCGAACAATGCGCGCCTGATTTATCACGCAAACAGGCCGTTAATCTCTCTCGAACCGATTCTCTTCGCTGGCAGAGAAGAGCCGAGAGATTTTTCGGTCGGCCTTGCGCGGACCTATGCGACTGGCATAAATTAACACCCACCGAAATTACATCAGAGGACGAGCGGGACGAAGGAAGGATCGGGGGGCAGCCCGGTGAAAACTCGTTTGTAACCTTTCACTCGTCGGCAGCCGTGAAACGTAATCGTGTGGCAATCTCGCGATGCTTCGCGATGATAATGCGTTTTATCGGTGTAATCTATTGAGTGATATTTTTCCATTAGATGATAACATGTAATACGGAAAGATTAGATACGTCAAAGTGTTAATTTCGATGATTACGAAATATATGTATTATTATTAATATAATATATTTTATATTAATAACGTTTATATATTTATATTAATCTATACACATATAATTAATAAATTATATTAATATACAGTGTAAAAAAGAAATTAAATATCCATTTACCGGATTCTTTACTGAATTTTCTTCGCGCCACGCTGAAATAATGCGAGTGCCAGAGAGTACGAGATTCAAGATATGTACGTGGATAACGTACCTGTGCGTCGCGTGCGTGCGTGCATGCGTGCATTCTCCGCGACGCGTTCACGCGAGAGTTACGCGGCGGCAGACGTATGAGATGGAGCTATCGAAAATCTCAAATCCCACTAACCTCGTTGGCGAGCTACCAAGGCAAGGCGACGTTGCGTTGCGCGCCTTTCGGCGCGGATTTCTTTGCGGGCCCGACGACAGACAATTTATTTCTTCCTCACGTGCGACGAATATGTATACGCGATAGGTACGCGCCGACTGTGCGCGCTAAAAATGTCAGAGGTATGCGCGAGAGCGTACGCTATACGTTTTATACTGGAATAACTATCTGGTTTCTTTAGGTGACTCAACTTGTTTCAGTTGAGATAATCGAGATGCGAAAAGCTTATAGCGACTCCTAGAATACAAAAGTAAACGCAATAGCGTCACTTTAACTCGCTGACTGTGAGAGATTCTACGCGCAGACATTCGACATTCCCGACCTTGTTTTTAATTAAAAAGCAAGAGGTAATTACATCATAATCCACCATAAACTGGCGCGGTGCTTTAATCTCTTTAACTGGAAACATTCTACCTAAGTACTGGTCATGTGAGTGGTGCAAGAGTCGCGTGACCGCCACATCCGCTAAGTGACGATAAACACGTTTGACTATTTCAAAAATCGGCGAGTAAGTAAGAAGCTCGCCTTAAACCGTCGCGCTAAATACGCTTACTTCCGTTGAAACACGTTGCTTCGCATTTACACCTCCGTCTCTTTACAGAAATAAGGCACGCTTGTACATTTCTCTTTTTAAATAATAGAAATAAAAACGCAAAATAAAAAATAGTAATTGTGTATATGTAATAAATAACTATCTTTTTTTTTTTTTTTGTTATTATCCGAATGCCCGCAATTTCCCGTTTATTGTACGCGTAGCGAATGCATCATCGATGAGGAAAGAAACCACATCGCTTTCGAAACACAAGAATGAAATACGACGAGAGTGTAGGCCAAGGCGCACGTAGCCGTTCTGACGCGTAAATTTTAACGGAAATTCGCCGGTGCAGGTCCGATGACCGTGCATACGAGCCAGCCCGAGTATCTACGCGTGTAGATCGCGGCTTTTTAATGCTCGACGCCGTGACTAATAAAGTGCGCCGGCGTTTCTTTTTTAACGCGCGGAAGAAAAAGGAAAGTGCGCTAATGGCGCAATCGGACGGATGCGCCGGCCTTAAAGCCGATTCATGTCGACCGTCAATGAAAACTTTTTCTACGAGCGATTTGTGCAAGAGTCACGTCGGAATTTTATACGAGTCATAAAATTCGCGGTAAATGACATATGAAAAGTTTCCCTTGAAAAAGTATCTTTTTTTTTTAAATTTTAATATACAAAAACTTTTATCATTATTGCGATGAAGAGATTCGTCAAATTCTCGCTTCTAGCACTTTTCGAGAGAAAGACGTTGAATCCGTGCCAAATTGATGCCATCATATGTAGTCGATTGGCGAGAAAACTATCGATACGAGACGATTTCTGCCGCCGTGATTCTACTTCCTCACGAAATCATAGCTCGCGAATCGCGCATAATCGGCATATAAAGTATCTAGTATCGCGCTCTCGTGAAACTGGGTTACTCCGTAACTGTCTAACCGCATTCGTAGTGTTAAACAAATCACAATTCGTTCGATCGGAAGCGTGTAATTTCACAGCTGGCGAACCTATATCGCTCGCGATGGAATCATTTTTTTTCTTCTTCCTTTCCCTCTGTGTATATGTGTGTGTACAATGTTTGGAATGAGTTTAATAACGACAAAGTTCACGAGAAGATATTATAAAGCTGCACATGTATAAATGTATGCTTATGTTATTTGACAGGAAAGAAATAATTAAACGATGAACGTATGTATGAGAGAAATTTTCGCAGTCCGATAATTTGGCCCAAGTGTCATCCGCGCGCCAATCAAAGAAACACGGATTTCGCATACG